>NC_079189.1:397672368-397954868 GCF_029499605.1 Hyla sarda
TCAGGGACTACAAATGGATCCAGAACAAACTCTCTGCCGTCTTAGATTGGCCACGCCCCTCCGGACTCCGTTGCTATCCAACGCTTTTTGGGGGTTCGCCAATTATTACAGGCAATTTATTCCACATTTTTCTACCGTTGTGGCTCCTATCGTGGCTTTAACCAAAAAAAATGCCGATCCCAAGTCGTGGCCTCCTCAAGCGAAGAACGCCTTTAAACGACTCAAGTCTGCCTTTTCTTCGGCTCCCGTGCTCTCCAGACCTGACCCTTCCAAACCCTTCCTATTGGAGGTTGATGCCTCCTCAGTGGGAGCTGGAGCTGTTCTTTTACAAAAAAATTCTTTCGGGCATGCTGTCACTTGTGGTTTTTTTTCTAGGACCTTCTCTCCGGCGGAGAGGAACTACTCCATCGGGGGATCGAGAGCTTCTAGCCATTAAATTAGCACTTGAGGAATGGAGGCATCTGCTGGAGGGATCAAGATTTCCAGTTATTATTTACACCGACCACAAGAACCCTCTCCTACCTCCAGTCTGCCCAACGGCTGAATCCTCGCCAGGCCCGGTGGTCTCTGTCTTTGCCCGATTTAATTTTGAGATTCACTTTCGTCCTGCCGATAAGAACATTAGGGCCGATGCTCTCTCTCGTTCCTCGGATGCCTCAGAAGTTGAACTCTCTCCGCAACACATCATTCCACCTGACTGCCTGATCTCCACTTCTCCAGCCTCCATCAGGCAAACTCCCTCCAGGAAAGACCTTTGTTTCTCCACGCCAACGCCTCGGAATCCTCAAATGGGGGTCACTCCTCCCATCTCGCTGGTCATGGGGGCATCAAGAAATCTGTGCAACTCATCTCCCGCTTCTATTGGTGCCGACTCTGGAGACGGATGTTGTGGACTTTGTGCGAGCCTGCACTATCTGTGCCCGGGATAAGACTCCTCGCCAGAAGCCCGCTGGTTTTCTTCATCCCCTGCCTGTCCCCGAACAGCCTTGGTCTCTGATTGGTATGGATTTATTACTGATTTACCCCCCTTCCCGTGGCAACACTGTTATTTGGGTGGTCGTTGATCGATTCTCCAAAATGGCACATTTCATCCCTCTTTCTGGTCTTCCTTCAGCGCCTCAGTTGGCTAAACAATTTTTTGTACACATTTTTCGTCATCACGGGGTTTGGCCTACGCAGATCGTCTCGGATAGAGGCGTCCAATTTGTGTCTAAATTAGGGAGGGCTCTCTGTAAACAACTCAAGATTAAATTAAATTTTTCTTCTGCATATCATCCCCAGTCCAATGGACAAGTAGAAAGAATTAACCAAGTCTTGGGTGATTATTTGCGACATTTTGTTTCCTCCCGCCAGGAGTGACTGGGCAGATCTCCTTCCATGGGCCGAATTCTCGTATAACTTCTGAGTCTCTGAATCTTCCTCCAAATCCCCATTTTTCGTGGTGTACGGCCGTCACCCTCTTCCCCCCCTCCCTACCCCCTTGCCCTCTGGTCTGCCCGCTGTGGATGAAATTTCTCGTGACCTTTCCATTATATGGAGAGAGACCCAAAATTCTCTCTTACAGGCTTCTTCACGCATGAAGTAGGTTCGAGGATAAGGAAAAGAAGAGCTCCTCCCGTTTTTTCCCTGGAGAACAAGGTATGGCTCTCCGCTAAATATGTCCGCTTCCGTGTCCCTAGCTACAAGTTGGGGACCACGCTATCCTTGGTCCTTTCAAAATTTTGTGTCAAATTAATCCTGTCTCTTACAAACTTCTTCTTCCTCCTTCTCTTCGTATCCCTAAATGCCTATCACGTCTCTCTTCTTAAACCACTCATCCTCACCGTTTTTTCTCCCAAATCTGTTCCTCCCACTCCTGTTTCCGGCTCCTCGGACATCTTCTCTGTCAAAGAGATCTTAGCCTCTAAAAAGGTCCAGAGGGAAAACTTTTTTTTTTAGTGGACTGGGAGGGTTGTGGTCCTGAAGAGAGATCCTGGGAACCTGAGGTACAACATCCTAGATAAAAGTCTGCTCCTCAGGTTCTCAGGCCCTAAAAAGAGGGGGAGACCCAAGGGGGGGGGGTACTGTTACGCCGAGCGCTCCGGGTCCCCGCTCCTCCCCGGGAGCGCTCGCTACAACTCTCTCCGCTGCAGCGCTCCGGTCAGATCCACTGACCCGGGGCGCTGCGATTCTGCTGCCAGCCGGGATGCGATTCGCGATGCGGGTAGCGCCCGCTCGCGATGCGCACCCCGGCTCCCGTACCTTGACTCGCTCTCCCTCGGTCCCTGTCCCGGCGCGCGCGGCCGCCGCTTCCCTAGGGCGCGCGCGCGCCGGGTCTTTGCGATTTAAAGGGCCACTGCGCCGCTGATTGGCGCAGTGATTCCAATTAGTGTCTTCACCTGTGCACTTCCCTATATCACCTCACTTTCCCCTGCACTTCCCTGCCGGATCTTGTTGCCATTGTGCCAGTGAAAGCGTTCCTTGTATGTTCCTAGCCTGTGTTCCAGACCTCCTGCCGTTGCCCCTGACTTACGAATCCTTGCTGCCTGCCCCGACCTTCTGCTACGTCCGACCTTGCTTCTGTCTACTCCCTTGTACCGCGCCTATCTTCAGCAGCCAGAGAGGGGGTTGAGCCGTTGCTAGTGGATACGACCTGGTCACTACCGCCGCAGCAAGACCATCCCGCTTTGCGGCGGGCTCTGGTGAAAACCAGTAGTGACTTAGAACCGATCCACTAGCACGGTCCACGCCAATCCCTCTCTGGCACAGAGGATCCACTACCTGCCAGCCGGCATCGTGACAATATATATATGTCAAAATAAAAGTATTTTCATACATCCAGTTCTAGGAACATCCAGTTCTAGGAAAAAATTTTTTTAGGTTTATTGAGTCTCAAACATACATTCCTATATATACTGATATATTATGTGTTTGATAGGAATACTGTCTTGACAATGTTCAAATTACTGTTGAGCTCTGCTAAAAAAGAGCTCGATCGTGCGAAAAGTCGGGGAACTGATAACGTCCTTTATTTTCTCCGCTCAATTCTAAACTAACAGACACACATCGGACCCCAATTTAAGTCAATGGGATCAGTCTGGACATGTCGGTGTCTGTTGTGGAAAGGGGTCATTTAGCACCAGACAAAGGGAACTCCTGAACAGCACAGCGATCATGTAAACATAGCCTTATATGTTTTAAATAGTGTTTTTTTCCCTAATTATAATAAATCCACAAAACTGGGTCTCTCTGAATTGTTGAAGAGAATTGTAGAAATTGTTTATTTAGTAAAACAGTTTTTATTGTTATATTGGGAAAACATTTAAAGGGGGTAGGACAGGATGAGAAAACCATGACTGCTTTACGTTCACACGCAGAGCAGATTTGTTCCAGAAATTTCTATGACTGTCCTATTTGTTGAACGGATCTGGTAGAAATCCATGCCCATGTGTGATCTGTGTGTCCAGTCATGGCCATACACAAAGGTTAATATGTTTATTTCGATGGGTAGAGGAGATAGGTTGCTGCCAGACACCTGTTAGTCACTTATCTCCTGGCAGATCCAAAGGATTATGCATGTTAAAACTGTACATGCCTGAACTATGTTTTCTCAGAAGGATATTTGGGAAGCCTCATACATGTTAAATTGTAGGGTGGATTTCACATCAATAGGATCCCTCAGTATTTATCATATGCCTTCCACAGCTTTACTATTGTTGTGGTTTTAGAGTTATCCTCTTCCAACGGTATTTTCCTGCTTTTAATGTAAGTTATATTATAGACATCAGAGATCTTAGGTATAAACAGCCCTATTTTTAGCATAATTTTAATGTTAGTTTTTTCATCCCACAGGCTGTCTCCCTGTCTGAACGTTTTTCTGATGAGCAATTGGTAGGGAATGTCTGTCCGGGAGTTGAATCGACAGCTTCGGGGTTTCAGTTAAAGAAGAGGCTTTGCGGTTAAAGCAACGCAGGCGCACATTAAAGAACCGAGGTTATGCCCAGTCGTGCCGGTACAAGCGGGTTCAGCAAACGCCATGTCCTGGAGACAGAAAAGTGTCAGCTACTCTCGTCAACTCCAACAACTGCAGCAAGAAGTGGCCGCGTGACTCGAGAGAGGGATGGTTGGCGAGCACGATATGAGGAAACTGCTGAATGCAACTGGAGGGGGGGCTGGGGCGGATGTTCTGGGTGCAGGGGGAGACACGGGGCCTGGAGCTGAGCTCTTCCTGTGATACTCAGATAAAAAGACTGAACCCAACTTGAAAAGACATTAAGTCATGCAGGAGACTGACCTGACCCTTACATAATATACATATTATAAAATGCCCCTAATGTGCAACAAAAATGCTCTAGAGCCTTTCACTGCCATTTCTTTATTTCTCTGAGTAGAAAAAACATAATTTATCTTGATTCAGTTAATATATTTATTCATTCTCAGAGCTCATACATGAGGCACCCTTTATAGCAAAAATGCTATTGGTTGCTATAGTTGGCCCCCTTTAAGGGGTACTCCAGCCCTAAGACATCTTATACCCTATCCAAAGGATAGGGAATAAGATGTCTGACCGCAGGGTCCCACCGCTGGGGACCCCCGCAATCTTGCATTCGGCACCCACCTCTTTGAGCTGCACGCCGCACTGCCAGCTCACAAACTGCCGGGTGCCGACCACAGGGCCGGAGTATCGTGATCGTCACGACTCTGCCCCCATGTGAACGTCCTTCCCCGCCCCCACTATGCAAGTCTATGGGAGGGGGCATGATGGCCATCACCCCCCCTCCCATAGACATGTATGGATGGGGCATGGCGTGACATCATGAGGGCGTGGCCGTGACTATCATGGACCACTGCTGCCGGAACCCAGTGTTTGTTTAGAATGCCAGGTGCTGTGGAAGGGATTGCGGAGGGCCCCAGTGGTTGGTACCCCCACAGTCAGACATCTATCCCCTATTCTGTGGATAGGGGAGATGTCTAGCAGCGGAGTACCCCTTTAATGCTTTCCATTCAGGGAGAACTTGTCCTTGACTATATGAGAACACTGCCAATGATTCCAGTTAAACAGCTCTATCTGAAGAGAATTTGTCAAACTGTTTAGACCTTTTTTTTGTCAAAATTTTTGCGCATGAAATGTCACAGAAGGCTGACCGTGCAACAATTCAGTGACCTTTCGTTTAGAGCTTGTCCAAACTTAACTGGAAAGTGTCCTCATTTAGAGCACTTTGTGCAGTGGTCAGGGATTTATCATGTGCAACTTTTGTGGAAATGTGGCAGGTTTGGTGCAACACCCCGTCATTTATACGCTAACTCTGGCTAACTTCTACCAGCCCTAAAAAAGTCATCTGAACTGATAGCATGACTTGCTGTGAGACAGATTCATCAAGTGTCATCCACCACTTGATGAATTTGTCACATGCACATTAAAGGGGTAGTCCAGTGGTGAATAAACTTATCCCCTATCCTAAGGATAGGGGATAAGTTTGAGATTGCGGGGGGTCCAACCGCTGGGGCCCCCCGCGATCTCTCTGTACGGGGCCCCGGCTCTCCGCCGAGATAGCGGGTGTCGACCCCCACACGAGGCGGCGGCTGACACGCCCCCTCAATACATCTCTATGGCAGAGCCGGAGATTGCGAAGGGCAGCGCTTCGGCTCTGCCATAGAGTTGGTATTGAGGGGGCGTGTCGGCCGCCGCTTCGTGCGGAGGTCGACACGCCCCCTTCCCGCGGGCTGTCGGGGCTCCGTACAGGAGATCGTGGGGGGCCCCAGGGGTCGGACCCCCCCCGTTGAATCTGCAACTTATCCCCTATCCTTAAAGATAGGGGATAAGTTGTAAACCACTGAGTCACCACTGGACTACTCCTTTAAACCGACTACGACTTTTTTGAACTAAAACAGAACGGACAGTAGGACACTCTTAATAAATTCCCACCACTGAGTGTATTCTGCATTTTTCAATAAATTATTATTTTTGTCCTAAGTTCCCCATAGAAAACAATCAAAACAAATTCTCTTATTCATGAGACCACCGCCTACAGCTATCTGGCACATATGTGAGTTTGAGTGATGGTGGACTGGCTGAGCCTGTCCTGTTCAGGGGCTCTTTTCTTTCCATTTTCTATAGCATTCACCCCCATGCATGGGAGCGGAAGACATTTTTGGTATTATTTGAGGGAAACATTAAATTATTGCATTTTTTAAGCGTGTGATTGTGAGTTTTAATAGAATGCAACACTTTGCGACTCCTCTCCCGGCACATAAGGGGCAAAGATAGCGTATTATTAGGCAGATGTGTGTTGTGAACAGTTTTAAGAATTGTTTTTTTTTTCCTCACATGATATTATTATTATTTTGTATTCAAAAAAAATATAAAGAATAAATATATATTTAAACATAGAGAAATAAAACATACAGAGTTTTTACAGCACAACCTCTTGTTACCAGTTTATTGGAGTTGTATGAATGCTATGAATATTAACACAGCCAAATGGCTAGCCAGGGGAGACCAAGTTCAGACATTAATAAAGTCGTATTCCCATCTCGGCATGTCAGGGGATAACAGGTTGATCGTGGGGGTCTGACTTCCAAGACGCTCACTGATCCAAGGATGTAAAATGTCCCAGGTAAGGAACAGAGCACACAACGCATGTGCAGCCAGTGCTCCATTCATTGTCTGGGGGGCTTCTGAACATTGCGGAGCATCTACCATCTATGTTGGTGATGTTTTTGTAGTTGGAAAAAGATGAAGTGGCTTGCACACTGACATAAAGAAATTATGCCATCTTTCTGGTGTTTTAGGTCTATGTGTTATTGGGTTCCGTTTTAGTATTATTATTATTATTTTGTTTTGCTGAATAGAATAGTCTAGTATAGAATAGTCTGTGATGTGTCCATCAAAAAACAAAAAGGGTAAATGTGGGTATCAGCTGTTTTGGAATAATCACACTTAACCACAGAATAAAGATAACATGCCAGTTTTACCGTAAAATGCACTGTGTAAAAACTACCCCCCAAAACAAGCCCTCATATGGGTCTTTAGATGGAGAAATAAAAGATTTATGTCTCTTAAATTGCGAGAAGGAAAAAATTTAAAAGCAAAACTGAAAAATGTCTTCATGGCAAGAACAGGCTATGTCCATATAGGGGTACTCCTTCCCTAAACATTCTTTGGATAGAGGATAAGATGTTTGATCGCAGGAGGTCCAGCTGCTGGGACACCACCACCCCCCCGCCACGCCCCCTCCATTTATGTCTATGGGAGGGGGCGTGATGGCTAGTACATAGCCATCACGCCTCCTCCTTTAGACTTTAATGGTGGGGGCTGTGGTCGCCCGTCATCTGGCACAGAGCAAAGTCCGCTCTGTGCATCGGATGACTGGGGTGCCAGCGGCCGGAGCCCCGCGATCAGACATCTTATCCCCTATCCAAAGGATGGGAGTGGAGTACCCCTTTAAGGGGCTGAACAAACTAATCAATATGTTACACATTCATATATGAACTAATTCAAATCACAAGCTGACTGGTATATAAAACTCTATTTATGAATGCATGTTACACCTACTAGACAAAAAATATATATAATTTTGACTATTGTCAATAAGTTATAGTCAAGCTCAGCATAACAGAGTAAATAGTCCATTTATAGTAAAAAAAAAGACTGATGCCCAAGTTGCAGTAGATGATACTGCTAAACATTATCAAGACCTAAGATACTGCAAGTAAAAATTTAACAGGATATAAATAGTTTACAAGTAGAAAATGTCTGTGTTAACAAAAGCAGTGTTCCCATGTGCCGCTACAAAGTGTGAACTCATACCAATCACTAGTGCACAAGTCCTTGCTAGGAGCTTATTGGACACATAATCCAGCAGGTGAAGAGGACATGTGAGTAGAAACATTTGAAGGGGCACAATCATCTGTCCACAACCCATATGATTTCCTGTTGCCAGACTGGGGAAACACACTTGTTACTTGTAACTCATAAAAAAAAAAATATTAAAGGAGTATTTCAGTGAAAAAAAATGTTTTCGTATCAACTGGCTCTAGAAAGTTAAACAGATTTGTAAATTACTTCTATAAAAAAATCTACCAGTACTTATCAGCTGCTGAAGTTGAGTTGTTCTTTCCAGTCTGACAACAGTGCTCTCTGCTGACACCTCTGTCTGTCCCAGTAATTGTCCAGAGCAGGAGAGGTTTGCTATGGGGATTTGCTCCTACTCTGGACAGTTCCTGAGACAGACAGAGGTCTCAGCAGAGAGCACTGTGGTCAGACAGAAAAGATTTACAAATCTGTTTAACTTTCTGGAGTCAACCTTTGTCAATATAGCCTGACATCATAACTTGGAGGTAATACCCTGATAGAGACCCTCTTTTTTTTTTTTATCGGAAGTAGAGAACAGCCCCAAACTGTGAAGAACAACTGACCATGTGTGAGTGCCCTAACAACCCTTTTATATGGTCGTAGGGTCCATAGAAGTACCATTTAACATAGTATATGGACCCTTTTTATACCCTTTAAACTATTTTTTTTAAATATGTTTGTATTGCTGTGGAGCCTTAACAGCTATTAGACTAAGTTTCCACATGTTATTTTTCTGGCAGTTTTTGGACATCTGCCACTGCAGTTTTTGAGCCAAAGCCAGAAATGTATTCAAAAGGAATAGGACACATAAAGGAAGAACTTACACTTCTCTTACCTTATGGATCCACTTCTGACTTTTGCTCAAAAACTGCAGTGGCAGATATCCAAAAACTGCCAGAAAAAAAACCCAAGTGGAAACGGAAACCTAGCCTTACACAGCTAAAAGACCATAATATTTTCTCCATGAAAAATGAAATGACCCACTGCAGAAAAAACTTGGACACCCCTGATCTAGAGGCAGACTAAATGGTGAAGAAAGTTATGCAAACTTGTTCAACTCTGAGGCTAAGTTTCCACTTGTTATTTTTTTCTGGCAGTTTTTGGATATCTGCCACTGCAGTTTTTGAGCCAAAGTCAGAAGTGGATCCATAAGGGAGGAGAAGTGTAAGTCCTTCCTTTATATTTCCTATTATTTTTGAATACATTTCTGGCTTTGGCTCAAAAACTGCAGTGGTAGATATCCAAAGACTGCCAAAAAAAAAAACAGGTGGAAACTTAGCCTTACCGCAACTACCACACAGCTGAACGAAGAGATCTGTGCGCATGTCTGAGGCCTTTGCATTCAGTCTGTAGTTGAATGCAGCTGCTTTGCCTGATTCGATATAGGGGTTGAGCCTACATTTATCAGAGGCCTTTGGCATATCTTGTGGCTATTCAATAAATGTTCAAGATAAAATATCCCTTTAAAGGGGTATCCTGGTGGAAAACAATTTTTTTTTCATATCAACTGGCTCCAGATAGATATCAACTGGCTCCAGATAGTTAAACAGATTTGTAAATCTATTAAAAATCTTAATCCTTCCAGTACTTATCAGCTGCTGTATACTACAGAGGAAGTTTTTTTTCCTTTTTGAATTTCTTTTCTGTCTGACCACAGAGCTGTCTGCTGACACCTCTGTCCATGTCAGGAACTGTCCAGAGTAGGAGCAAACCCCCATAGCAAACCTCTCCTGTTCTGGACAGTTCCTGACATGGACAGAGGTGTCAGCAGAGAGCACTGTGGTCAGACAGAAAAGAAATCCAAAAAGAAAAGAACTTCCTCCTTCTAAATGACAAAAATAAAGCATTTAAACTACTAAAACGGGATGTCATTGAAGAAGCATTAAAAAGCTATAGAGAAAAATGTAAAATATGTAAAAAAAAAAAACTGATAAAAGCTGCAAAAATAGAGACAGAAAGACTCATTGCCAAAGAGAGTAAAACTAACCCCAAAATGTTTTTTGAACTATATAAATAGCAAAAAGGTTAAAAATGGAAGTGTTGGCCCTTTAAAAAATGATGAGGAAGACATTTTAAACGGGGATCAGGAAAAAGCAAATATATTAAACAAATTCTTCTCCACTGTATTCACCGAGGAAAATGAGGCTTGAGAAAGCAGGCTGAACCTCGAAAGGAGCGCTGCCTCGCCTCGGCCGGTCAGTCAGCTTATGCTGACCACATCTCTCTACCTTCATCTCATAATGTTTTAAAGAAGTTTCCTAATAAAGAGGACATTTTAATCTCCATCGGGTGAGTGCGATCTGCCTTTTTTCCTATTGTGGTACTGCTTATGCTATTTTTTGGACTTCGATCTGCAACCCGAGGAGTTCATTCACTTGTATATCCCTGCGCTGTTTTACTCCATACATTCTACATTTTTAACCCCTTCCAGTCTAGCAGTTGTGCCTGCCCAGCTTTTCTCAGCCTATGTTTCCCTGAATGTCGTATATCGGGATTTTTCCAAAGCATTTGATATGGTTCCACATAAAAGATTGGGGGGGATTGGGCTGGGGGAGAATGTGTGTAATTGGGTAGGTTACTGGCTCAGTGATAGGAAACAGAGGGTGGTTATTAATGGTACTTACTCTGATTGGGTGACTGTTACTAGTGGGGTACCACAGGGGTTAGTCTTGGGTCCTATTCTACTTAATATATCCATTAATGACCTTGTAGAGGGGGTTGAATAGTAAAGTAGCAATCTTTGCAGATGATACTAAACTCTGTAAAGTGGTAAACACTATAGAGGACAGTGCACTGTTACAAATGGATCTGGATAGGTTGAAGGTTTGGGCTGGGAAGTGGCAGATGAGGTTCAACACTGATAAATGTAAGGTAATGCACATGGGGAGGAAAAATCCGGGGTGGGATTATGTATTAAATGGGAGAACACTTGGGACAACTGATGTGGAAAAGGACTTGAGAGTCTTAGTTAATAGTAAATTTTGCTGTAGTGACCAGTGTCGGGCAGCTGCTGCCAAGGCAAATAAAATCAGGTGGTGCATCAATAGGGGCATAGATGCCAACGACAAGGAAATAATTCTACCACTATACAAATCACTAGTCAGATCACACATAGAATACTGTGTACAGTACTGGGCACCAGTGTACAATAAAAGATATAGTGGAGCTGGAGAGGGTTCAAAGATGGGCAACCAGGGTTATAGGGGGAATGGGAGGACTACAGTACCCAGAAAGATTATCAGAATTAGGATTATTTAGTTTCGAAAAAAGAAGGCTTAGGGGCGACCTAATAAATAACTACGTATAAATATATCAGGGGACAGCACAGAGATCTCTCCCATGATCTATTTATACCCAGGACTGTATCTATAACAAGGGGCATCCTCTACGTCTAGAGGAAAGAAGGTTTCTATACCAGCACAGATGTGGGTTCTTTACTGTAAGAGCAGTGAGACTGTGGGATTCTCTGCCAGAGGTGGTGGTCAATGTGAACTCTGTAAAAGAATTTAACCCCTTAAGGACCAGGCCAATTTTATTTTAGCATTTTCATTTTTTCCTCCTCGTCTTCTAAAAATTGTAACTCTTTTCCTCCACAGACTAGTATGAGGGCTTGTTTTTTGCGTGACCAGTTGTCCTGCGTAATGACATCACTCATTTTACCATAAAATCTATGGCACAACCAAAAAAATACTATTTGTGTGGGGAAATTAAAAAGAAAACGGCAATTTTGCAAATTTTGGAAGGTTTCGTTTTCACGCTGTACAATTTATGATAAAAATAACATGTTCTTTATTCTGTGGGTCAATATGGTTAAAATGATTCCCATGATTATATATTTTTCTATTCTTGTTGCGCTTAAAACAAATCGCAAACATTTTAACCAAATTAGTATGTGTTACGCCGAGCGCTCCGGGTCCCCGCTCCTCCCCGGAGCGCTCGCTACACTCTCTCCGCTGCAGCGCTCCGGTCAGATCCACTGACCCGGGGCGCTGCGATTCTGCTGCCAGCCGGGATGCGATTCGCGATGCGGGTAGCGCCCGCTCGCGATGCGCACCCCGGCTCCCGTACCTGACTCGCTCTCCCTCGGTCCTGTCCCGGCGCGCGCGGCCCCGCTCCCTAGGGCGCGCGCGCGCCGGGTCTTTGCGATTTAAAGGGCCACTGCGCCGCTGATTGGCGCAGTGATTCCAATTAGTGTCTTCACCTGTGCACTTCCCTATATCACCTCACTTCCCCTGCACTTCCCTGCCGGATCTTGTTGCCATTGTGCCAGTGAAAGCGTTCCTTGTATGTTCCTAGCCTGTGTTCCAGACCTCCTGCCGTTGCCCCTGACTACGATCCTTGCTGCCTGCCCCGACCTTCTGCTACGTCCGACCTTGCTTCTGTCTACTCCCTTGTACCGCGCCTATCTTCAGCAGCCAGAGAGGTTGAGCCGTTGCTAGTGGATACGACCTGGTCACTACCGCCGCAGCAAGACCATCCCGCTTTGCGGCGGGCTCTGGTGAAAACCAGTAGTGACTTAGAACCGATCCACTAGCACGGTCCACGCCAATCCCTCTCTGGCACAGAGGATCCACTACCCGCCAGCCGGCATCGTGACAGTAGATCCGGCCATGGATCCCGCTGAAGTTCCTCTGCCAGTTGTCGCTGACCTCACCACGGTGGTCGCCCAGCAGTCACAACAGATAGCGCAACAAGGCCAACAGCTGTCTCAACTGACCGTTATGCTACAACAGTTACTACCACAGCTTCAGCAGTCATCTCCTCCGCCAGCTCCTGCACCTCCTCCGCAGCGAGTGGCCGCTCCTGGGCTACGCCTATCCTTGCCGGATAAATTTGATGGGGACTCTAAGTTTTGCCGTGGCTTTCTTTCCCAATGTTCCCTGCATCTGGAGATGATGTCGGACCTGTTTCCCACTGAAAGGTCTAAGGTGGCTTTCGTAGTCAGCCTTCTGTCCGGAAAAGCCCTGTCATGGGCCACACCGCTCTGGGACCGCAATGATCCTGTCACTGCCTCTGTACACTCCTTCTTCTCGGAAGTCCGAAGTGTCTTTGAGGAACCTGCCCGAGCCTCTTCTGCTGAGACTGCCCTGTTGAACCTGGTCCAGGGTAATTCTTCCGTTGGCGAGTATGCCGTACAATTCCGTACTCTTGCTTCTGAATTGTCCTGGAATAATGAGGCCCTCTGCGCGACCTTTAAAAAAGGCCTATCCAGCAACATTAAAGATGTTCTGGCCGCACGAGAAATTCCTGCTAATCTACATGAACTTATTCACCTAGCCACTCGCATTGACATGCGTTTTTCCGAAAGGCGTCAGGAGCTCCGCCAAGATATGGACTCTGTTCGCACGAGGCGTTTCTTCTCCTCGGCTCCCCTCTCCTCTGGTCCCCTGCAATCTGTTCCTGTGCCTCCCGCCGTGGAGGCTATGCAGGTCGACCGGTCTCGCCTGACACCTCAAGAGAGGACACGACGCCGCATGGAGAACCTCTGCCTGTACTGTGCTAGTACCGAACACTTCCTGAGGGATTGTCCTATCCGTCCTCCCCGCCTGGAAAGACGTCCGCTGACTCCGCACAAAGGAGAGACAGTCCTTGATGTCTACTCTGCTTCTCCACGTCTTACTGTGCCTGTGCGGATGTCTGCCTCTGCCTTCTCCTTCTCTACCGTGGCCTTCTTGGACTCTGGATCTGCAGGAAATTTTATTTTGGCCTCTCTCGTCAACAGGTTCAACATCCCAGTGACCAGTCTCGCCAGACCCCTTTACATCAATTGTGTAAACAATGAAAGATTGGACTGTACCATACGCTTCCGCACGGAGCCCCTTCTAATGAGCATCGGATCTCATCACGAGAGGATTGAACTTTTGGTCCTCCCCAATTGCACCTCGGAAATTCTCCTTGGACTTCCCTGGCTTCAACTTCATTCCCCAACCCTGGATTGGTCCACTGGGGAGATCAAGAGTTGGGGGCCCTCTTGTTCCAAGGACTGTCTAAGACCGGTTCCCAGTAACCCTTGCCGTGACTCTGTGGTTCCCTCAGTAACCGGTCTCCCTAAGGCCTATATGGACTTCGCGGATGTTTTCTGCAAAAAACAAGCTGAGACTCTACCTCCTCACAGGCCTTATGATTGCCCTATCGACCTCCTCCCGGGTACTACTCCACCCCGGGGCAGAATTTATCCTCTCTCTGCCCCAGAGACTCTTGCCATGTCTGAGTATGTCCAGAAAAATTTAAAAAAGGGCTTTATCCGTAAATCCTCCTCTCCTGCCGGAGCTGGATTTTTCTTTGTGTCCAAAAAAGATGGCTCCCTACGTCCTTGCATTGACTACCGCGGTCTTAATAAAATCACGGTTAAGAACCGCTACCCCCTACCCCTCATCTCTGAACTCTTTGATCGCCTCCAAGGTGCCCACATCTTTACTAAATTGGACTTAAGAGGCGCCTATAACCTCATCCGCATCAGAGAGGGGGATGAGTGGAAAACGGCGTTTAACACCAGAGATGGACACTTTGAGTATCTGGTCATGCCCTTTGGCCTGTGCAACGCCCCTGCTGTCTTCCAAGACTTTGTCAATGAAATTTTTCGTGATCTGTTATACTCCTGTGTTGTTGTATATCTGGACGATATCCTAATTTTTTCTGCCAATCTAGAAGAACACCGCCAGCATGTCCGTATGGTTCTTCAGAGACTTCGTGACAATCAACTCTATGCCAAAATTGAGAAATGTCTGTTTGAATGCCAATCTCTTCCTTTTCTAGGATATTTGGTCTCTGGCCAGGGACTACAAATGGATCCAGACAAACTCTCTGCCGTCTTAGATTGGCCACGCCCCTCCGGACTCCGTGCTATCCAACGCTTTTTGGGGTTCGCCAATTATTACAGGCAATTTATTCCACATTTTTCTACCGTTGTGGCTCCTATCGTGGCTTTAACCAAAAAAAATGCCGATCCCAAGTCGTGGCCTCCTCAAGCGGAAGACGCCTTTAAACGACTCAAGTCTGCCTTTTCTTCGGCTCCCGTGCTCTCCAGACCTGACCCTTCCAAACCCTTCCTATTGGAGGTTGATGCCTCCTCAGTGGGAGCTGGAGCTGTTCTTTTACAAAAAAATTCTTTCGGGCATGCTGTCACTTGTGGTTTTTTTTCTAGGACCTTCTCTCCGGCGGAGAGGAACTACTCCATCGGGGATCGAGAGCTTCTAGCCATTAAATTAGCACTTGAGGAATGGAGGCATCTGCTGGAGGGATCAAGATTTCCAGTTATTATTTACACCGACCACAAGAACCTCTCCTACCTCCAGTCTGCCCAACGGCTGAATCCTCGCCAGGCCCGGTGGTCTCTGTTCTTTGCCCGATTTAATTTTGAGATTCACTTTCGTCCTGCCGATAAGAACATTAGGGCCGATGCTCTCTCTCGTTCCTCGGATGCCTCAGAAGTTGAACTCTCTCCGCAACACATCATTCCACCTGACTGCCTGATCTCCACTTCTCCAGCCTCCATCAGGCAAACTCCTCCAGGAAAGACCTTTGTTTCTCCACGCCAACGCCTCGGAATCCTCAAATGGGGTCACTCCTCCCATCTCGCTGGTCATGGGGGCATCAAGAAATCTGTGCAACTCATCTCCCGCTTCTATTGGTGGCCGACTCTGGAGACGGATGTTGTGGACTTTGTGCGAGCCTGCACTATCTGTGCCCGGGATAAGACTCCTCGCCAGAAGCCCGCTGGTTTTCTTCATCCCCTGCCTGTCCCCGAACAGCCTTGGTCTCTGATTGGTATGGATTTTATTACTGATTTACCCCCTTCCCGTGGCAACACTGTTATTTGGGTGGTCGTTGATCGATTCTCCAAAATGGCACATTTCATCCCTCTTTCTGGTCTTCCTTCAGCGCCTCAGTTGGCTAAACAATTTTTTGTACACATTTTTCGTCTTCACGGGTTGCCTACGCAGATCGTCTCGGATAGAGGCGTCCAATTTGTGTCTAAATTCTGGAGGGCTCTCTGTAAACAACTCAAGATTAAATTAAATTTTTCTTCTGCATATCATCCCCAGTCCAATGGACAAGTAGAAAGAATTAACCAAGTCTTGGGTGATTATTTGCGACATTTTGTTTCCTCCCGCCAGGATGACTGGGCAGATCTCCTTCCATGGGCCGAATTCTCGTATAACTTCAGAGTCTCTGAATCTTCCTCCAAATCCCCATTTTTCGTGGTGTACGGCCGTCACCCTCTTCCCCCCCTCCCTACCCCCTTGCCCTCTGGTCTGCCCGCTGTGGATGAAATTTCTCGTGACCTTTCCATTATATGGAGAGAGACCCAAAATTCTCTCTTACAGGCTTCTTCACGCATGAAGAGGTTCGCGGATAAGAAAAGAAGAGCTCCTCCCGTTTTTTCCCCTGGAGACAAGGTATGGCTCTCCGCTAAATATGTCCGCTTCCGTGTCCCTAGCTACAAGTTGGGACCACGCTATCTTGGTCCTTTCAAAATTTTGTGTCAAATTAATCCTGTCTCTTACAAACTTCTTCTTCCTCCTTCTCTTCGTATCCCTAATGCCTATCACGTCTCTCTTCTTAAACCACTCATCCTCAACCGTTTTTCTCCCAAATCTGTTCCTCCCACTCCTGTTTCCGGCTCCTCGGACATCTTCTCTGTCAAAGAGATCTTAGCCTCTAAAAAGGTCAGAGGGAAAACTTTTTTTTTAGTGGACTGGGAGGGTTGTGGTCCTGAAGAGAGATCCTGGGAACCTGAGGACAACATCCTAGATAAAAGTCTGCTCCTCAGGTTCTCAGGCCCTAAAAAGAGGGGGAGACCCAAGGGGGGGGGTACTGTTACGCCGAGCGCTCCGGGTCCCCGCTCCTCCCCGGAGCGCTCGCTACACTCTCTCCGCTGCAGCGCTCCGGTCAGATCCACTGACCCGGGGCGCTGCGATTCTGCTGCCAGCCGGGATGCGATTCGCGATGCGGGTAGCGCCCGCTCGCGATGCGCACCCCGGCTCCCGTACCTGACTCGCTCTCCCTCGGTCCTGTCCCGGCGCGCGCGGCCCCGCTCCCTAGGGCGCGCGCGCGCCGGGTCTTTGCGATTTAAAGGGCCACTGCGCCGCTGATTGGCGCAGTGATTCCAATTAGTGTCTTCACCTGTGCACTTCCCTATATCACCTCACTTCCCCTGCACTTCCCTGCCGGATCTTGTTGCCATTGTGCCAGTGAAAGCGTTCCTTGTATGTTCCTAGCCTGTGTTCCAGACCTCCTGCCGTTGCCCCTGACTACGATCCTTGCTGCCTGCCCCGACCTTCTGCTACGTCCGACCTTGCTTCTGTCTACTCCCTTGTACCGCGCCTATCTTCAGCAGCCAGAGAGGTTGAGCCGTTGCTAGTGGATACGACCTGGTCACTACCGCCGCAGCAAGACCATCCCGCTTTGCGGCGGGCTCTGGTGAAAACCAGTAGTGACTTAGAACCGATCCACTAGCACGGTCCACGCCAATCCCTCTCTGGCACAGAGGATCCACTACCTGCCAGCCGGCATCGTGACAATATATATATGTCAAAATAAAAGTATTTTCATACATCCAGTTCTAGGAACATCCAGTTCTAGGAAAAAATTTTTTTAGGTTTATTGAGTCTCAAACATACATCCTATATATACTGATATATTATGTGTTTGATAGGAATACTGTCTTGACAATGTTCAAATTACTGTTGAGCTCTGCTAAAAAAGAGCTCGATCGCGAAAAGTCGGGAACTGATAACGTCCTTTATTTTTCTCCGCTCAATTCTAAACTAACAGACACACATCGGACCCCATTTAAGTCAATGGGATCAGTCTGGACATGTCGGTGTCTGTTGTGGAAAGGGTCATTTAGCACCAGACAAAGGGGAACTCTGAACAGCACAGCGATCATGTAAACATAGCCTTATATGTTTTTAAATAGTGTTTTTTTCCCTAATTATAATAAATCCACAAAACAGGGTCTCTCTGGAATTGTTGAAGAGAATTGTAGAAATTGTTTATTTAGTAAACAGTTTTTATTGTTATATTGGGAAAACATTTAAAGGGGTAGGACAGGATGAGAAAACCATGACTGCTTTACGTTCACGCAGAGCAGATTTGTTCCAGAAATTTCTATGACTGTCCTATTTGTTTGAACGGATCTGGTAGAAATCCATGCCCATGTGTGATCTGTGTGTCAGTCATGGCCATACACAAAGGTTAATATGTTTATTTCGATGGGTAGAGGAGATAGGTTGCTGCCAGACACCTGTTAGTCACTTATCTCCTGGCAGATCAAAGGATTATGCATGTTAAAACTGTACATGCCTGAACTATGTTTTCTCAGAAGGATATTTGGGAAGCCTCATACATGTTAAATTGTAGGTGGATTTCACATCAATAGGATCCCTCAGTATTTATCATATGCCTTCCACAGCTTTACTATTGTTGTGGTTTTAGAGTTATCTCTTCCAACGGTATTTTCCTGCTTTTAATGTAAGTTATATTATAGACATCAGAGATCTTAGGTATAAACAGCCCTATTTTTAGCATAATTTTAATGTTGTTTTTTCATCCCACAGCTGTCTCCCCTGTCTGAACGTTTTTCTGATGAGCAATTGGTAGGAATGTCTGTCCGGGAGTTGAATCGACAGCTTCGGGGTTTCAGTAAAGAAGAGGCTTTGCGGTTAAAGCAACGCAGGCGCACATTAAAGAACCGAGGTTATGCCCAGTCGTGCCGGTACAAGCGGGTTCAGCAACGCCATGTCCTGGAGACAGAAAAGTGTCAGCTCTCTCGTCAACTCCAACAACTGCAGCAAGAAGTGGCTCGCGTGACTCGAGAGAGGGATGGTTGGCGAGCACGATATGAGAAACTGCTGAATGCAACTGGAGGGGGGGCTGGGGCGGATGTTCTGGGTGCAGGGGGAGACACGGGGCCTGGAGCTGAGCTCTTCCTGTGATACTCAGATAAAAAGACTGAACCCAACTTGAAAAGACATTAAGTCATGCAGGAGACTGACCTGACCCTTTACATAATATACTTATTATAAAATGCCCCTAATGTGCAACAAAAATGCTCTAGAGCCTTTCACTGCCATTTCTTTATTTCTCTGAGTAGAAAAACATAATTTATCTTGATTCAGTTAATATATTTATTCATTCTCAGAGCTCATACATGAGGCACCCTTTATAGCAAAAATGCTATTGGTTGCTATAGTTGGCCCCCTTTAAAGGGGTACTCCAGCCCTAAGACATCTTATCCCCTATCCAAAGGATAGGGAATAAGATGTCTGACCGCAGGGGTCCCACCGCTGGGGACCCCCGCAATCTTGCATTCGGCACCCACCTCTTTGAGCTGCACGCCGCACTGCCAGCTCACAAACTGCCGGGTGCCGACCACAGGGCCGGAGTATCGTGACGTCACGACTCTGCCCCCATGTGACGTCCTTCCCCGCCCCCACTATGCAAGTCTATGGGAGGGGGCATGATGGCCATCACCCCCCCTCCCATAGACATGAATGGATGGGGCATGGCGTGACATCATGAGGGCGTGGCCGTGACATCATGACCACTGCTGCCGGAACCCAGTGTTTGTTTAGAATGCCAGGTGCTGTGGAAGGGATTGCGGAGGGCCCCAGTGGTGGTACCCCCACAGTCAGACATCTTATCCCCTATTCTGTGGATAGGGGAGATGTCTAGCAGCGGAGTACCCCTTTAATGCTTTCCATTCAGGGAGAACTTGTCCTTGACTATATTGAGAACACTGCCACTGATTCCAGTTAAACAGCTCTATCTGAAGAGAATTTGTCAAACTGTTTAGACCTTTTTTTTGTCAAAATTTTGCGCATGAAATGTCACAGAAGGCTGACCGTGCAACAATTCAGTGACCTTTCGTTTAGAGCTTGTCCAAACCTTAACTGGAAAGTGTCCTCATTTAGAGCACTTTGTGCAGTGGTCAGGGATTTATCATGTGCAACTTTTGTGGAAATGTGGCAGGTTTGGTGCAACACCCGTCATTTATACGCTAACTCTGGCTAACTTCTACCAGCCCTAAAAAGTCATCTGAACTGATAGCATGACTTGCTGTGAGACAGATTCATCAAGTGTCATCCACCACTTGATGAATTTGTCACATGCACATTAAAGGGGTAGTCCAGTGGTGAAAAACTTATCCCCTATCCTAAGGATAGGGGATAAGTTTGAGATTGCGGGGGGTCCAACCGCTGGGGCCCCCCGCGATCTCTCTGTACGGGGCCCCGGCTCTCCGCCGAGATAGCGGGTGTCGACCCCCACACGAGGCGGCGGCTGACACGCCCCCTCAATACATCTCTATGGCAGAGCCGGAGATTGCCGAAGGCAGCGCTTCGGCTCTGCCATAGAGTTGTATTGAGGGGGCGTGTCGGCCGCCGCTTCGTGCGGAGGTCGACACGCCCCCTTCCCGCGGGCTGTCGGGGCTCCGTACAGGAGATCGTGGGGGGCCCCAGGGGTCGGACCCCCCGTGATCTGCAACTTATCCCCTATCCTTAAGATAGGGGATAAGTTGTAAACCACTGAGTCACCACTGGACTACTCCTTTAAACCGACTACGACTTTTTTGAACTAAAACAGAACGGACAGTAGGACACTCTTAATAAATTCCCACCACTGAGTGTATTCTGCATTTTTCAATAAATTATTATTTTTGTCCTAAGTTCCCCATAGAAAACAATCAAAACAAATTCTCTTATTCATGAGACCACCGCCTACAGCTATCTGGCACATATGTGAGTTTGAGTGATGGTGGACTGGCTGAGCCTGTCCTGTTCAGGGGCTCTTTTCTTTCCATTTTCTATAGCATTCACCCCCATGCATGGGAGCGGAAGACATTTTTGGTATTATTTGAGGGAAACATTAAATTATTGCATTTTTTAAGCGTGTGATTGTGAGTTTTAATAGAATGCAACACTTTGCGACTCCTCTCCCGGCACATAAGGGGCAAAGATAGCGTATTATTAGGCAGATGTGTGTTGTGAACAGTTTTAAGAATTGTTTTTTTTTTCCTCACATGATATTATTATTATTTTGTATTCAAAAAAAATATAAAGAATAAATATATATTTAAACATAGAGAAATAAAACATACAGAGTTTTTACAGCACAACCTCTTGTTACCAGTTTATTGGAGTTGTATGAATGCTATGAATATTAACACAGCCAAATGGCTAGCCAGGGGAGACCAAGTTCAGACATTAATAAAGTCGTATTCCCATCTCGGCATGTCAGGGGATAACAGGTTGATCGTGGGGGTCTGACTTCCAAGACGCTCACTGATCCAAGGATGTAAAATGTCCCAGGTAAGGAACAGAGCACACAACGCATGTGCAGCCAGTGCTCCATTCATTGTCTGGGGGGCTTCTGAACATTGCGGAGCATCTACCATCTATGTTGGTGATGTTTTTGTAGTTGGAAAAAGATGAAGTGGCTTGCACACTGACATAAAGAAATTATGCCATCTTTCTGGTGTTTTAGGTCTATGTGTTATTGGGTTCCGTTTTAGTATTATTATTATTATTTTGTTTTGCTGAATAGAATAGTCTAGTATAGAATAGTCTGTGATGTGTCCATCAAAAAACAAAAAGGGTAAATGTGGGTATCAGCTGTTTTGGAATAATCACACTTAACCACAGAATAAAGATAACATGCCAGTTTTACCGTAAAATGCACTGTGTAAAAACTACCCCCCAAAACAAGCCCTCATATGGGTCTTTAGATGGAGAAATAAAAGATTTATGTCTCTTAAATTGCGAGAAGGAAAAAATTTAAAAGCAAAACTGAAAAATGTCTTCATGGCAAGAACAGGCTATGTCCATATAGGGGTACTCCTTCCCTAAACATTCTTTGGATAGAGGATAAGATGTTTGATCGCAGGAGGTCCAGCTGCTGGGACACCACCACCCCCCCGCCACGCCCCCTCCATTTATGTCTATGGGAGGGGGCGTGATGGCTAGTACATAGCCATCACGCCTCCTCCTTTAGACTTTAATGGTGGGGGCTGTGGTCGCCCGTCATCTGGCACAGAGCAAAGTCCGCTCTGTGCATCGGATGACTGGGGTGCCAGCGGCCGGAGCCCCGCGATCAGACATCTTATCCCCTATCCAAAGGATGGGAGTGGAGTACCCCTTTAAGGGGCTGAACAAACTAATCAATATGTTACACATTCATATATGAACTAATTCAAATCACAAGCTGACTGGTATATAAAACTCTATTTATGAATGCATGTTACACCTACTAGACAAAAAATATATATAATTTTGACTATTGTCAATAAGTTATAGTCAAGCTCAGCATAACAGAGTAAATAGTCCATTTATAGTAAAAAAAAAGACTGATGCCCAAGTTGCAGTAGATGATACTGCTAAACATTATCAAGACCTAAGATACTGCAAGTAAAAATTTAACAGGATATAAATAGTTTACAAGTAGAAAATGTCTGTGTTAACAAAAGCAGTGTTCCCATGTGCCGCTACAAAGTGTGAACTCATACCAATCACTAGTGCACAAGTCCTTGCTAGGAGCTTATTGGACACATAATCCAGCAGGTGAAGAGGACATGTGAGTAGAAACATTTGAAGGGGCACAATCATCTGTCCACAACCCATATGATTTCCTGTTGCCAGACTGGGGAAACACACTTGTTACTTGTAACTCATAAAAAAAAAAATATTAAAGGAGTATTTCAGTGAAAAAAAATGTTTTCGTATCAACTGGCTCTAGAAAGTTAAACAGATTTGTAAATTACTTCTATAAAAAAATCTACCAGTACTTATCAGCTGCTGAAGTTGAGTTGTTCTTTCCAGTCTGACAACAGTGCTCTCTGCTGACACCTCTGTCTGTCCCAGTAATTGTCCAGAGCAGGAGAGGTTTGCTATGGGGATTTGCTCCTACTCTGGACAGTTCCTGAGACAGACAGAGGTCTCAGCAGAGAGCACTGTGGTCAGACAGAAAAGATTTACAAATCTGTTTAACTTTCTGGAGTCAACCTTTGTCAATATAGCCTGACATCATAACTTGGAGGTAATACCCTGATAGAGACCCTCTTTTTTTTTTTTATCGGAAGTAGAGAACAGCCCCAAACTGTGAAGAACAACTGACCATGTGTGAGTGCCCTAACAACCCTTTTATATGGTCGTAGGGTCCATAGAAGTACCATTTAACATAGTATATGGACCCTTTTTATACCCTTTAAACTATTTTTTTTAAATATGTTTGTATTGCTGTGGAGCCTTAACAGCTATTAGACTAAGTTTCCACATGTTATTTTTCTGGCAGTTTTTGGACATCTGCCACTGCAGTTTTTGAGCCAAAGCCAGAAATGTATTCAAAAGGAATAGGACACATAAAGGAAGAACTTACACTTCTCTTACCTTATGGATCCACTTCTGACTTTTGCTCAAAAACTGCAGTGGCAGATATCCAAAAACTGCCAGAAAAAAAACCCAAGTGGAAACGGAAACCTAGCCTTACACAGCTAAAAGACCATAATATTTTCTCCATGAAAAATGAAATGACCCACTGCAGAAAAAACTTGGACACCCCTGATCTAGAGGCAGACTAAATGGTGAAGAAAGTTATGCAAACTTGTTCAACTCTGAGGCTAAGTTTCCACTTGTTATTTTTTTCTGGCAGTTTTTGGATATCTGCCACTGCAGTTTTTGAGCCAAAGTCAGAAGTGGATCCATAAGGGAGGAGAAGTGTAAGTCCTTCCTTTATATTTCCTATTATTTTTGAATACATTTCTGGCTTTGGCTCAAAAACTGCAGTGGTAGATATCCAAAGACTGCCAAAAAAAAAAACAGGTGGAAACTTAGCCTTACCGCAACTACCACACAGCTGAACGAAGAGATCTGTGCGCATGTCTGAGGCCTTTGCATTCAGTCTGTAGTTGAATGCAGCTGCTTTGCCTGATTCGATATAGGGGTTGAGCCTACATTTATCAGAGGCCTTTGGCATATCTTGTGGCTATTCAATAAATGTTCAAGATAAAATATCCCTTTAAAGGGGTATCCTGGTGGAAAACAATTTTTTTTTCATATCAACTGGCTCCAGATAGATATCAACTGGCTCCAGATAGTTAAACAGATTTGTAAATCTATTAAAAATCTTAATCCTTCCAGTACTTATCAGCTGCTGTATACTACAGAGGAAGTTTTTTTTCCTTTTTGAATTTCTTTTCTGTCTGACCACAGAGCTGTCTGCTGACACCTCTGTCCATGTCAGGAACTGTCCAGAGTAGGAGCAAACCCCCATAGCAAACCTCTCCTGTTCTGGACAGTTCCTGACATGGACAGAGGTGTCAGCAGAGAGCACTGTGGTCAGACAGAAAAGAAATCCAAAAAGAAAAGAACTTCCTCCTTCTAAATGACAAAAATAAAGCATTTAAACTACTAAAACGGGATGTCATTGAAGAAGCATTAAAAAGCTATAGAGAAAAATGTAAAATATGTAAAAAAAAAAAACTGATAAAAGCTGCAAAAATAGAGACAGAAAGACTCATTGCCAAAGAGAGTAAAACTAACCCCAAAATGTTTTTTGAACTATATAAATAGCAAAAAGGTTAAAAATGGAAGTGTTGGCCCTTTAAAAAATGATGAGGAAGACATTTTAAACGGGGATCAGGAAAAAGCAAATATATTAAACAAATTCTTCTCCACTGTATTCACCGAGGAAAATGAGGCTTGAGAAAGCAGGCTGAACCTCGAAAGGAGCGCTGCCTCGCCTCGGCCGGTCAGTCAGCTTATGCTGACCACATCTCTCTACCTTCATCTCATAATGTTTTAAAGAAGTTTCCTAATAAAGAGGACATTTTAATCTCCATCGGGTGAGTGCGATCTGCCTTTTTTCCTATTGTGGTACTGCTTATGCTATTTTTTGGACTTCGATCTGCAACCCGAGGAGTTCATTCACTTGTATATCCCTGCGCTGTTTTACTCCATACATTCTACATTTTTAACCCCTTCCAGTCTAGCAGTTGTGCCTGCCCAGCTTTTCTCAGCCTATGTTTCCCTGAATGTCGTATATCGGGATTTTTCCAAAGCATTTGATATGGTTCCACATAAAAGATTGGGGGGGGATTGGGCTGGGGGAGAATGTGTGTAATTGGGTAGGTTACTGGCTCAGTGATAGGAAACAGAGGGTGGTTATTAATGGTACTTACTCTGATTGGGTGACTGTTACTAGTGGGGTACCACAGGGGTTAGTCTTGGGTCCTATTCTACTTAATATATCCATTAATGACCTTGTAGAGGGGGTTGAATAGTAAAGTAGCAATCTTTGCAGATGATACTAAACTCTGTAAAGTGGTAAACACTATAGAGGACAGTGCACTGTTACAAATGGATCTGGATAGGTTGAAGGTTTGGGCTGGGAAGTGGCAGATGAGGTTCAACACTGATAAATGTAAGGTAATGCACATGGGGAGGAAAAATCCGGGGTGGGATTATGTATTAAATGGGAGAACACTTGGGACAACTGATGTGGAAAAGGACTTGAGAGTCTTAGTTAATAGTAAATTTTGCTGTAGTGACCAGTGTCGGGCAGCTGCTGCCAAGGCAAATAAAATCAGGTGGTGCATCAATAGGGGCATAGATGCCAACGACAAGGAAATAATTCTACCACTATACAAATCACTAGTCAGATCACACATAGAATACTGTGTACAGTACTGGGCACCAGTGTACAATAAAAGATATAGTGGAGCTGGAGAGGGTTCAAAGATGGGCAACCAGGGTTATAGGGGGAATGGGAGGACTACAGTACCCAGAAAGATTATCAGAATTAGGATTATTTAGTTTCGAAAAAAGAAGGCTTAGGGGCGACCTAATAAATAACTACGTATAAATATATCAGGGGACAGCACAGAGATCTCTCCCATGATCTATTTATACCCAGGACTGTATCTATAACAAGGGGCATCCTCTACGTCTAGAGGAAAGAAGGTTTCTATACCAGCACAGATGTGGGTTCTTTACTGTAAGAGCAGTGAGACTGTGGGATTCTCTGCCAGAGGTGGTGGTCAATGTGAACTCTGTAAAAGAATTTAACCCCTTAAGGACCAGGCCAATTTTATTTTAGCATTTTCATTTTTTCCTCCTCGTCTTCTAAAAATTGTAACTCTTTTCCTCCACAGACTAGTATGAGGGCTTGTTTTTTGCGTGACCAGTTGTCCTGCGTAATGACATCACTCATTTTACCATAAAATCTATGGCACAACCAAAAAAATACTATTTGTGTGGGGAAATTAAAAAGAAAACGGCAATTTTGCAAATTTTGGAAGGTTTCGTTTTCACGCTGTACAATTTATGATAAAAATAACATGTTCTTTATTCTGTGGGTCAATATGGTTAAAATGATTCCCATGATTATATATTTTTCTATTCTTGTTGCGCTTAAAACAAATCGCAAACATTTTAACCAAATTAGTATGTGTTACGCCGAGCGCTCCGGGTCCCCGCTCCTCCCCGGAGCGCTCGCTACACTCTCTCCGCTGCAGCGCTCCGGTCAGATCCACTGACCCGGGGCGCTGCGATTCTGCTGCCAGCCGGGATGCGATTCGCGATGCGGGTAGCGCCCGCTCGCGATGCGCACCCCGGCTCCCGTACCTGACTCGCTCTCCCTCGGTCCTGTCCCGGCGCGCGCGGCCCCGCTCCCTAGGGCGCGCGCGCGCCGGGTCTTTGCGATTTAAAGGGCCACTGCGCCGCTGATTGGCGCAGTGATTCCAATTAGTGTCTTCACCTGTGCACTTCCCTATATCACCTCACTTCCCCTGCACTTCCCTGCCGGATCTTGTTGCCATTGTGCCAGTGAAAGCGTTCCTTGTATGTTCCTAGCCTGTGTTCCAGACCTCCTGCCGTTGCCCCTGACTACGATCCTTGCTGCCTGCCCCGACCTTCTGCTACGTCCGACCTTGCTTCTGTCTACTCCCTTGTACCGCGCCTATCTTCAGCAGCCAGAGAGGTTGAGCCGTTGCTAGTGGATACGACCTGGTCACTACCGCCGCAGCAAGACCATCCCGCTTTGCGGCGGGCTCTGGTGAAAACCAGTAGTGACTTAGAACCGATCCACTAGCACGGTCCACGCCAATCCCTCTCTGGCACAGAGGATCCACTACCCGCCAGCCGGCATCGTGACAGTAGATCCGGCCATGGATCCCGCTGAAGTTCCTCTGCCAGTTGTCGCTGACCTCACCACGGTGGTCGCCCAGCAGTCACAACAGATAGCGCAACAAGGCCAACAGCTGTCTCAACTGACCGTTATGCTACAACAGTTACTACCACAGCTTCAGCAGTCATCTCCTCCGCCAGCTCCTGCACCTCCTCCGCAGCGAGTGGCCGCTCCTGGGCTACGCCTATCCTTGCCGGATAAATTTGATGGGGACTCTAAGTTTTGCCGTGGCTTTCTTTCCCAATGTTCCCTGCATCTGGAGATGATGTCGGACCTGTTTCCCACTGAAAGGTCTAAGGTGGCTTTCGTAGTCAGCCTTCTGTCCGGAAAAGCCCTGTCATGGGCCACACCGCTCTGGGACCGCAATGATCCTGTCACTGCCTCTGTACACTCCTTCTTCTCGGAAGTCCGAAGTGTCTTTGAGGAACCTGCCCGAGCCTCTTCTGCTGAGACTGCCCTGTTGAACCTGGTCCAGGGTAATTCTTCCGTTGGCGAGTATGCCGTACAATTCCGTACTCTTGCTTCTGAATTGTCCTGGAATAATGAGGCCCTCTGCGCGACCTTTAAAAAAGGCCTATCCAGCAACATTAAAGATGTTCTGGCCGCACGAGAAATTCCTGCTAATCTACATGAACTTATTCACCTAGCCACTCGCATTGACATGCGTTTTTCCGAAAGGCGTCAGGAGCTCCGCCAAGATATGGACTCTGTTCGCACGAGGCGTTTCTTCTCCTCGGCTCCCCTCTCCTCTGGTCCCCTGCAATCTGTTCCTGTGCCTCCCGCCGTGGAGGCTATGCAGGTCGACCGGTCTCGCCTGACACCTCAAGAGAGGACACGACGCCGCATGGAGAACCTCTGCCTGTACTGTGCTAGTACCGAACACTTCCTGAGGGATTGTCCTATCCGTCCTCCCCGCCTGGAAAGACGTCCGCTGACTCCGCACAAAGGAGAGACAGTCCTTGATGTCTACTCTGCTTCTCCACGTCTTACTGTGCCTGTGCGGATGTCTGCCTCTGCCTTCTCCTTCTCTACCGTGGCCTTCTTGGACTCTGGATCTGCAGGAAATTTTATTTTGGCCTCTCTCGTCAACAGGTTCAACATCCCAGTGACCAGTCTCGCCAGACCCCTTTACATCAATTGTGTAAACAATGAAAGATTGGACTGTACCATACGCTTCCGCACGGAGCCCCTTCTAATGAGCATCGGATCTCATCACGAGAGGATTGAACTTTTGGTCCTCCCCAATTGCACCTCGGAAATTCTCCTTGGACTTCCCTGGCTTCAACTTCATTCCCCAACCCTGGATTGGTCCACTGGGGAGATCAAGAGTTGGGGGCCCTCTTGTTCCAAGGACTGTCTAAGACCGGTTCCCAGTAACCCTTGCCGTGACTCTGTGGTTCCCTCAGTAACCGGTCTCCCTAAGGCCTATATGGACTTCGCGGATGTTTTCTGCAAAAAACAAGCTGAGACTCTACCTCCTCACAGGCCTTATGATTGCCCTATCGACCTCCTCCCGGGTACTACTCCACCCCGGGGCAGAATTTATCCTCTCTCTGCCCCAGAGACTCTTGCCATGTCTGAGTATGTCCAGGAAAATTTAAAAAAAGGCTTTATCCGTAAATCCTCCTCTCCTGCCGGAGCTGGATTTTTCTTTGTGTCCAAAAAAGATGGCTCCCTACGTCCTTGCATTGACTACCGCGGTCTTAATAAAATCACGGTTAAGAACCGCTACCCCCTACCCCTCATCTCTGAACTCTTTGATCGCCTCCAAGGTGCCCACATCTTTACTAAATTGGACTTAAGAGGCGCCTATAACCTCATCCGCATCAGAGAGGGGGATGAGTGGAAAACGGCGTTTAACACCAGAGATGGACACTTTGAGTATCTGGTCATGCCCTTTGGCCTGTGCAACGCCCCTGCTGTCTTCCAAGACTTTGTCAATGAAATTTTTCGTGATCTGTTATACTCCTGTGTTGTTGTATATCTGGACGATATCCTAATTTTTTCTGCCAATCTAGAAGAACACCGCCAGCATGTCCGTATGGTTCTTCAGAGACTTCGTGACAATCAACTCTATGCCAAAATTGAGAAATGTCTGTTTGAATGCCAATCTCTTCCTTTTCTAGGATATTTGGTCTCTGGCCAGGGACTACAAATGGATCCAGACAAACTCTCTGCCGTCTTAGATTGGCCACGCCCCTCCGGACTCCGTGCTATCCAACGCTTTTTGGGGTTCGCCAATTATTACAGGCAATTTATTCCACATTTTTCTACCGTTGTGGCCCCTATCGTGGCTTTAACCAAAAAAAATGCCGATCCCAAGTCGTGGCCTCCTCAAGCGGAAGACGCCTTTAAACGACTCAAGTCTGCCTTTTCTTCGGCTCCCGTGCTCTCCAGACCTGACCCTTCCAAACCCTTCCTATTGGAGGTTGATGCCTCCTCAGTGGGAGCTGGAGCTGTTCTTTTACAAAAAAATTCTTCCGGGCATGCTGTCACTTGTGGTTTTTTTTCTAGGACCTTCTCTCCGGCGGAGAGGAACTACTCCATCGGGGATCGAGAGCTTCTAGCCATCAAATTAGCACTTGAGGAATGGAGGCATCTGCTGGAGGGATCAAGATTTCCAGTTATTATTTACACCGACCACAAGAACCTCTCCTACCTCCAGTCTGCCCAACGACTGAATCCTCGCCAGGCCCGGTGGTCTCTGTTCTTTGCCCGATTTAATTTTGAGATTCACTTTCGTCCTGCCGATAAGAACATTAGGGCCGATGCTCTCTCTCGTTCCTCGTATGCCTCAGAAGTTGAACTCTCTCCGCAACACATCATTCCACCTGACTGCCTGATCTCCACTTCTCCAGCCTCCATCAGGCAAACTCCTCCAGGAAAGACCTTTGTTTCTCCACGCCAACGCCTCGGAATCCTCAAATGGGGTCACTCCTCCCATCTCGCTGGTCATGGGGGCATCAAGAAATCTGTGCAACTCATCTCCCGCTTCTATTGGTGGCCGACTCTGGAGACGGATGTTGTGGACTTTGTGCGAGCCTGCACTATCTGTGCCCGGGATAAGACTCCTCGCCAGAAGCCCGCTGGTTTTCTTCATCCCCTGCCTGTCCCCGAACAGCCTTGGTCTCTGATTGGTATGGATTTTATTACTGATTTACCCCCTTCCCGTGGCAACACTGTTATTTGGGTGGTCGTTGATCGATTCTCCAAAATGGCACATTTCATCCCTCTTCCTGGTCTTCCTTCAGCGCCTCAGTTGGCTAAACAATTTTTTGTACACATTTTTCGTCTTCACGGGTTGCCTACGCAGATCGTCTCGGATAGAGGCGTCCAATTCGTGTCTAAATTCTGGAGGGCTCTCTGTAAACAACTCAAGATTAAATTAAATTTTTCTTCTGCATATCATCCCCAGTCCAATGGACAAGTAGAAAGAATTAACCAAGTCTTGGGTGATTATTTGCGACATTTTGTTTCCTCCCGCCAGGATGACTGGGCAGATCTCCTTCCATGGGCCGAATTCTCGTATAACTTCAGAGTCTCTGAATCTTCCTCCAAATCCCCATTTTTCGTGGTGTACGGCCGTCACCCTCTTCCCCCCCTCCCTACCCCCTTGCCCTCTGGTCTGCCCGCTGTGGATGAAATTTCTCGTGACCTTTCCATTATATGGAGAGAGACCCAAAATTCTCTCTTACAGGCTTCTTCACGCATGAAGAGGTTCGCGGATAAGAAAAGAAGAGCTCCTCCCGTTTTTTCCCCTGGAGACAAGGTATGGCTCTCCGCTAAATATGTCCGCTTCTGTGTCCCTAGCTACAAGTTGGGACCACGCTATCTTGGTCCTTTCAAAATTTTGTGTCAAATTAATCCTGTCTCTTACAAACTTCTTCTTCCTCCTTCTCTTCGTATCCCTAATGCCTTTCACGTCTCTCTTCTTAAACCACTCATCCTCAACCGTTTTTCTCCCAAATCTGTTCCTCCCACTCCTGTTTCCGGCTCCTCGGACATCTTCTCTGTCAAAGAGATCTTAGCCTCTAAAAAGGTCAGAGGGAAAACTTTTTTTTTAGTGGACTGGGAGGGTTGTGGTCCTGAAGAGAGATCCTGGGAACCTGAGGACAACATCCTAGATAAAAGTCTGCTCCTCAGGTTCTCAGGCCCTAAAAAGAGGGGGAGACCCAAGGGGGGGGGGTACTTTTACGCCGAGCGCTCCGGGTCCCCGCTCCTCCCCGGAGCGCTCGCTACACTCTCTCCGCTGCAGCGCTCCGGTCAGATCCACTGACCCGGGGCGCTGCGATTCTGCTGCCAGCCGGGATGCGATTCGCGATGCGGGTAGCGCCCGCTCGCGATGCGCACCCCGGCTCCCGTACCTGACTCGCTCTCCCTCGGTCCTGTCCCGGCGCGCGCGGCCCCGCTCCCTAGGGCGCGCGCGCGCCGGGTCTTTGCGATTTAAAGGGCCACTGCGCCGCTGATTGGCGCAGTGATTCCAATTAGTGTCTTCACCTGTGCACTTCCCTATATCACCTCACTTCCCCTGCACTTCCCTGCCGGATCTTGTTGCCATTGTGCCAGTGAAAGCGTTCCTTGTATGTTCCTAGCCTGTGTTCCAGACCTCCTGCCGTTGCCCCTGACTACGATCCTTGCTGCCTGCCCCGACCTTCTGCTACGTCCGACCTTGCTTCTGTCTACTCCCTTGTACCGCGCCTATCTTCAGCAGCCAGAGAGGTTGAGCCATTGCTAGTGGATACGACCTGGTCACTACCGCCGCAGCAAGACCATCCCGCTTTGCGGCGGGCTCTGGTGAAAACCAGTAGTGACTTAGAACCGATCCACTAGCACGGTCCACGCCAATCCCTCTCTGGCACAGAGGATCCACTACCCGCCAGCCGGCATCGTGACAGTATGTTTAAAATCCTTCTATTTTGACAACCTATAACTTTTTAATTTTTCCGTATAAGTGGCGGTATGAGGGCTCATTTTCTGCGCCATGATCTGTACTTTTTATTGATATCACATTTGTGTATATAAAACTGTTGACATTTTTTTATAACTTTTTTTTTAATCAAATGTGACAAAAAAGCAGCAATTTTGATTCTTTTCTTGTTTTAACGTTCACGCCGTTCATCGTACTGGATCAATAACATTATATTTTAATATTTTGGACATTTACACATGCGGTGATACCAAATATGCGTATTAATTATATATTTTTTTTACACTTTATGGGGGTAAAATGGGAAAAAAGGAAATTTTACATTTCTATTGGGGAGGGGTTTTTCACATTGTTTCTTTTAACTTTTTTGTTTTTTTTACTTTCATTTTTTCACTTTAATAGTCCCCATAGGGGACTATCTATAGCAATCCTTTGAGTGCTAATACTGTTCAGTGCTATGCATAGGACATAGCAATGATCAGTATTATCGGTGATCTTCTGCTCTGGTCTGCTCGATCTCATACCAGAGCAGAAGAACCCGGGAGATGGCCAGAGCCAGGTGAGGGACCTCTGTCCGCCATGCTGGATGATCGGATCCCCGCGGCAGCACAGTGGGCGATCCAATCATCCATTTAAAGTACCTCACTGCAGCAGAAGCTGTGATCTGTATTGATCACGGCATCTGAGGGGTTAATGGTGGACATCTGCGCGATCGTGGATGTCCGCCATTACCTTCGGTTCCCTGGCTGCTGATAGTAGCCGGGACCTGCCGCGCATGACGCGAGCACCGGACCGGTGCTCGCAGTCATGGTGGAGCATAAATGTACACCATGGTGCGTTAAGTACCACAGCACCATGACGTACATTTATGTCCATTGTCGGTAAGGGGTTAAAAGGGGTCTGGAGGCATTTTTGGAGAGTAATAACATTACTGGTTATGGATTCTGGATATATTTGGACAGGATGTTGATCCAGGGATTTATTCTGATGCCATATTTGGAGTCGGGAAGGAATTTTTCCCTCTAGTATGAGGGTTTTTTGCCTTCCCATGGATCAACTAAGAAGGGACTCATTAGGGATATAGGTTGAACTTGATGGACTCTGGTCTTTTTTCAACCTTATGAACTACGTTACTATGATAAATACTAAGATTAAGATTTTTTTATTGACGTAATTTACAAATCTGTTTAACTTTCTGGCACCAGTTGATTTGAAAAAAATAGTTTACCCCTTTAACCCATTTCCACCTATGACATATAGTTACATCATGGGCAGGAATAAGTTAACATGAAATTACATATATTTATGTGATTTCAGGTTAACCGTCTTTGAAGTGAGTACAGGAGCCCAGCATTGACCCTTTAGATTCAAGATTAAATTTGATATTGGGATCTATAAGGTAAAATTGTATGTACTGGATAATTAAACCGCACGGTCAATGGAAAAAGTCCAGAATTGCTGATTTTGATCATTTCATACATCAGAAAAAATTTATAAAAAGTGATCAAAAAGTTGTAACCAAGCAAAATTGGTACCGATACAACTACAGATCATGAAAAACACAGCTCTGTGTACAGAAACAAAAGAGTTATAGGGATCAGAAGAACACAATTTTAAGCAGACCAATTTTTTTTTTTACAAAAAGTTATATATTTTTTGAAGCATTAAAATAAAACAAAACCTATATAAATGTGGTATTGTTGTAATCATATGGACCTACAGAATAGAGATAAAGTTCAATGCATAGAAACAAAAGTGCAAAATGTACCCTGTACATTCACATGGGGGGGGGGAAACCTCCAGCTGCTGCAAAGCTACAACTCCCATCATGCACTGACAGACTGTGCATGCTGGGAGTTGTATTTCTGCAACAGCTGGAGGCACACTGGTTGGAAAACCTTCAGTTAGGTTCTTTTACCTAACTCAGTATTTTCCAACCAGTGTGCCTCCAGCTGTTGCAAAACCTCCCAGCATGTACTGATTGTCAAAGTGCATGCTGGTAGATGTAGTTATCCAACAGCTGGAGGTACACAACTACAACCCCCAACATGGCGAGACAGCTGTTTGCTGTCCGTGCATGCAAGGAGTTGTATTTTTGCAAGATTTAGAGGGCCACGGTTTAGAAACCACCATACAGTGATCTCCAAACTGTGGCCCTCCAGATGTTGCAAAACTACAAATCCCAGACTGCTGTGTGGGCGTGCTGGAATTTTGCAAGATCTAGAGGGCCACAGTTTAGAGATCACGGCACAGTGATCTCCAAACTGTAGCCCTCCAGCTGTTGCAAAAATACAAATCCAATCCCAGCATGCCCAAACAGCAATCAGCTGTCTGGGCATGCTGGGAGTTGTAGTTTTGCAACATCTGGAGGGCTACCATAATCTGCAGCATGTCGCACCAGGGAGCCAGCCACACGTCATCGACACCCGCTGCCGCCGCCAGTCGCCTCTGCCGCCGCCAATGGTAAGTGACCTCCAGCATGGTCACAGGACAGTTCCCCCGTTCTGCCCGGACTACTGTGGGTGGGCAGATCGGGGGAACCGAACTTTAACCCCCCAGCCCCCGATCTGCTATTGGTCGGTCGCTTCTGACAGACCAATACCAGGGATAGGAGGGGAGGCACCCCTGCCAACTCACTCCTATCCCTTCAGGGGATCCCCGATCCCCCTTATTTTCCGGCAATCACCGACATGGGGGGGGGGGGGGGTCTCAGGACCCCCCCCTGGAATGTGCCGGGATACCTGCTGAATGATTTCAGCAGGCATCCTGGTCTGGTCCCCAACCGTCTGGCGGCGTACCCATATGCCCTCAGTCCTTAAGCACTCTAAAATGGGGGCGTATGGGTACGCCCTCAGTCCTTATGGGGTTAAGTAACAAAATCTCAGTGTTTTGCAACCAGTGTGCCTCCAGCTGTTACATAACTAAAACCCCCAGCATGCAGCCAAAGGGCATGCTGGGAGTTGTAGTTTTACAACAGCTGGAGGTTTGCCTCCACCCTTGTGAATGTACTATAAAAACAGTACACTACACAAAATAAAAAGTAAAACACTACATGTACACATACTCCTACACATTCCCCCCCCCCCCCCCCCAATAAAAATTAAAAACGTCTGGTACGGCACGGTCTCCAAAATGGAGCCTCCAGCTGTTGCAAAACAACATCTCCCAGTATTGTTGGACAGCCATTGACTGTCCAGGCATGCTGGGAGTTTTGCAACAGCTGCAGACACCCTGTTTGGGAAACACTGCCATAGGGTAATTTTGGTATTGGAGGAAAGTGTCATTTTTGCATCCGGGTCCGTCCCTATGCAAATACCTTATTTAGGCCTCAAATGCGCATGGTGCTCTCTCACTTCGGAGCCCTGTTATATTTCAAGGCAACAGTTTAGGGCCACACATGGGGTATTTCTGTACTTGAGAGAAATTGCCTAACAAACTTTTTATCCTTTTACCCCTTATGAAAAGGTAACGTTGCAGTCTACACCAGCATGTTATTGTTAAAAAAAAAAAAAAAAATTTTTTTTACACTGACATGCTGGTGTTGCCCCATACTTTTCATTTTCACAAGAGGTAAAAGGAAAAAAAGACCCCCAAAATTTGTAACATAATTTCTCCTGAGTACGAAAATACCCATTATGTGGGCGTAAAATGCTCTGTGGGCACACAACAGGGCTCAGAAGTGAGAGCGCAATATGTACATTTGAGGCCTAAATTAATGATTTGCACAAGGGTGACTGATTTTACAGCGGTTCTGACATAAACGCAAAAAAATGTATTCCCACGTGTGACCCCATTTTGAAAACTACACCCCTCAAGGGGTATAGTGAGCCTTAACACCCCACAGGTGTTTGACGAATTTTCGTTAAAGTTGGATGTGAAAATGAAAAAAAATTTCACAAAAACGCTGGTGTTATCCTACAGTTTTCATTTTCAAAAGGGAAATAGGAAAAAAGCCCCCCCAAAATTTCTAACCCCATTTCTTCTGAGTATGGAAATAACCCACATGTGGATCTAAAGTGCTCTGTGGGTGCTTACAAAGCCCCCACAGCCGCCACGCCCCCTCCCATAGGCTTGTATTGAGGGGGCGGAGCATGTCATCACATGGGGGCGGAGCCATGATGTCACGATACTCCGGCCTCCGTGATCATGATTCATCAGACCCGTAGCGATGTTCAGTCCGGAGGCTAATGATAGCGGGGTGCTGCATGAAAGATTGCGGGGGTCCCCAGTAGCAGAACCCCCACGATCAGGCATCTTATCCCCTATCGTTTGGATAAGGGATAAGATGTCTTAGAGCCGGCGTACCCCTTTAAATGAAACTTATAACTTACTTTAGTTACATATTAATTTGTGGGAGTTGTGCTGACATTATGTATAATGCTCTAGCGCCCTCTAGTGACTGTGTGCTGCGTGACATATTAGTTTGAGCTTTATTTAGTAACCTGTTGACTACTAAGTGACTTGTGTCCATGTTACATTAGATTGCAGTACTGTGCTGCTGAGATTGTGCAGCAGGCTTGTGTAGCCTTAGCCTAAATAATCCTTCATTTGTATTTCTGTTAGTCTTCTGCACAAACAGAATTTCAGTGTGTCAAGCAAATGGGGCTTTAGGATATGTTCACATGGCCAAAAATGCCCCAAAAAAAGTTTCATGCAATTTCCAGCTCCTATTGATGTTTAACCCCTTAAGGACCAGGCCATTTTATACCTTAAGGACCGGAGCGTTTTTTGCAATTCTGACCACTGTCACTTTAAACATTAATAACTCTGGAATGCTTTTAGTTATCATTCTGATTCCGAGATTGTTTTTTCGTGACATATTCTACTTTAACTTAGTGGTAAAATTTAATGGTAACTTGCATCCTTTCTTGGTGAAAAATCCCCAAATTTGATGAAAAAAATGAAAATTTTGCATTTTTCTAACTTTGAAGCTCTCTGCTTGTAAGGAAAATGGATATTCAAAATATATTTTTTTTGGGTTCACATATACAATATGTCTACTTTATGTTTGCATCATAAAATTTATGAGTTTTTACTTTTGGAAGACACCATAGGGCTTCAAAGTTCAGTAGCAATTTTGAAATTTTTCACAAAATTTTCAAACTCACTATTTTTCAGGGACCAGTTCAGTTTTGAAGTGGATTTGAAGGGTCTTCATATTAGAAATACCCCATAAAAGACCCCATTATAAAAACTACACCCCCTAAAGTATTCAAAAAAACATTCAGTAAGTGTATTAACCCTTTAGGTGTTTCACAGGAATAGCAGCAAAGTGAAGGAGAAAATTCAAAATCTTCATTTTTTACACTCGCATGTTCTAGTAGACTCAATTTTTGAATTTTTGCAAGGGATAAAAAGGAGAAAATTTTTACTTGTATTTGAAACCGAATTTCTCTCGAGTAAGCACATACCTCATATGTCTATGTTAATTGTTCGGCGGGCGCAGTAGAGGGCTCAGAAGGGAAGGAGCGACAAATGGTTTTTGGGGGGCATGCCGCATTTAGGAAGCCCCTATGGTGCCAGGACAGCAAAAAAAAAACACATGGCATACCATTTTGGAAACTAGACCCCTCAGGGAACGTAACAAGGGGTAAAGTGAACCTTAATACCCCACAGGTGATTCACGACTTTTGCATATGTAAAAAAAATATATATTTTTTTTACCTAAAATGCTTGGTTTCCCAAAAATTTTACATTTTTAAAAAGGGTAATAGCAGAAAATACCCCCCAAAATTTGAAGCCCAATTTCTCTCGATACAGAAAACACCTCGCATGGGGGTGAAAAGTGCTCTGCTGGTGCACTACAGGTCTCAGAAGAGGAGGAGTCACATTTGGCTTTTTGAAAGCAAATTTTGCTCTGGGGGCATGCCGCATTTAGGAAGCCCCTATGGTGCCAGAACAGCAAAAAAAAACCACATGGCATACCATTTTGGAAACTAGACCCCTCGGGGAACGTAACAAGGTGTAACGTGAACCTTAATGCCCTACAGGTGTTTCACGACTTTTGCATATGTAAAAAAAAAATTTTTTTTTTACCTAAAATGCTTGTTTTCCCAAAATGTTTACATTTTTAAAAAGGGTAATAGCGGAAAATACCCCCCAAAATTTGAAGCCCAATTTCTCCCGATTCAGAAAACACCCCATATGGGGGTGAAAAGTGCTCTGCTGGCGCACTACAGGTCTCAGAAGAGAAGGAGTAACATTTGGCTTTTTGAAAGCAAATTTTGCTCTGGGGGCATGCCGCATTTAGGAAGCCCCTATGGTGCCAGAACAGCAAAAAAAAAACACATGGCATACCATTTTGGAAACTAGACCCCTTGGGGAACGTAACAAGGGGTAATTTGAACCTTAATACCCTACAGGTGTTTCACGACTTTTGCATATGTAAAAAAATATATATTTTTTTTACCTAAAATGCTTGTTTTCCCAAAAATTTTACATTTTTTAAAAGGGTAATAGCAGAAAATACCCCCCAAAATTTGAAGCCCAATTTCTCCCGAGTACGGCGATACCCCATATGTGGCCCTAAACTGTTGCCTTGAAATACGACAGGGCTCCAAAGTGAGAGCGCCATGCGCATTTGAGGCCTAAATTAGGGACTTGCATAGGGGTGGACATAGGGGTATTCTACGCCAGTGATTCCCAAACAGGGTGCCTCCAGCTGTTGTAAAACTCCCAGCATGCCTGGACAGTCAACGGCTATCTGGCAATACTGGGAGTAGTTGTTTTGCAACAGCTGGAGGCTCCGTTTTGGAAACAGTGGCGTACCAGACGTTTTTCATTTTTATTGGGGAGGGGGGTTGTATAGGGGTATGTGTATATGTAGTGTTTTTTACTTTTTATTTTATTTTGTGTTAGTGTAGTGTAGTGTTTTTAGGGTACAGTCGCACGGGCGGGGGTTCACAGTAGTTTCTCGCTGGCAGTTTGAGCTACGGCAGAAAATTTGACGCAGCTCAAACTTGCAGCCGGATACTTACTGTAATCCTCCGCCCATGTGAGTGTACCCTGTACGTTCACATTGGGGGGGGGGGAACATCCAGCTGTTGCAAAACTACAACTCCCAGCATGTACGGTCTATCAGTGCATGCTGGGAGTTGTAGTTTTGCAACCGCTGGAGGCTCCGTTTTGGAAACAGTGGCGTACCAGACATTTTCATTTTTATTGGGGAGGGGAGGGGGGCTGTGTAGGGGTATGTGTATATGTAGTGTTTTTTACTTTTTATTTTATTGTGTGTTAGTGTAGTGTAGTGTTTTTAGGGTACAGTCACACGGGCGGGGGGTTCACAGTAGTTTCTCGCTGGCAGTTTGAGCTGCTGCAGAAATTTTGCCGCACCTCAAACTTGCAGCCGGATACTAACCGTAATCCTCCGCCCATGTGAGTGTACCCTGTACGTTCACATTGGGGGGGGGGACATCCAGCTGTTGCAAAACTACAACTCCCAGCATGTACGGTCTATCAGTGCATGCTGGGAGTTGTAGTTTTGCAACAGCTGGAGGCACACTGGTTGTGAAACACCGAGTTTGGTAACAAACTCAGTGTTTTGCAACCAGTGTGCCTTCAGCTGTTGCAAAAGCTACAACCCCCAGCATGTACGGACAGCGGAAGGGCATGCTGGGTGTTGTAGTTATGCAACAGCTGGAGGCATACTACTTTGGCTGGGGATGCTGGGGATTGTAGTTATGCAATAGCTGGAGACACACTGGTTTACTACTTAACTCAGTGTGCCTTCAGCTGTTGCAAAACTACAACTCTCAGCAGTCACCGACAGACAACGGGCATGCTGGGAGTTGTAGTTATGCAACCACCAGATGCACTACTACAACTCCCAGCATGCACTTTAGCTGATTGTGCAAGCTGGGAGTTGTAGTTACACAACAGCTGAAGGTACACTTTTCCATAGAAAGAATGTGCCTCCAGCTGTTGCAAAACTACAAGTCCCAGCATGCCCATAAGGGCATGCTGGGAGTTGTGGTGGTCTGCCTCCTGCTGTTGCATAACTACAGCTCCCAGCATGCCCTTTTTGCATGCTGGGAGCTGTTGCTAAGCAACAGCAGGAGGCTGTCACTCACCTCCAACGATCCTCGCCGCATCAGGTCAGTCCCTCGTCGTCTCCGCCGCCGCCGCTGCTCCTGGGGCCCCGATCCCAACAGGGGCGCCGGGGATCGGGGTCCCCAGCACCCGGGGTGCACGTCCCGCACCCGCTCACGTCCTCCGGAAGAGGGGCGGAGCGGGTTGCGGGAGTGACACCCGCAGCAGGCGCCCTGATTGGTCGGCCGGTAATCCGGCCGACGAATCAGGGCGATCGTGAGGTGGCACCAGTGCCACCTCACCCCTGCTGGCTATGGCTGTTCGGGGCCGTCTCTGACGGCCCCGATCAGCCAATAATTCCGGGTCACCGGGTCACTGGAGACCCGATTGACCCGGAATCCGCCGCAGATCGCTGGACTGAATTGTCCAGCGATCTGCGGCCATCGCCGACATGGGGGGTCATAATGACCCCCCTGGGCGATATGCCCCGATGCCTGCTGAACGATTTCAGCAGGCATCGGGGACCGGCTCCGCTCCAGATGGTTGCGGGGGGCCGGTAAAACACATGACGTTCTCATACGTCATGTGTCCTTAAGGACTCGGAAATGGAGACGTATGAGAACGTCATGTGTCCTTAAGGGGTTAAAACAACCACAAAAACAACGCCAATAAAAATGCCCATTCTGCCGCATGGCGTTTTTTTGTTGTTGTAAAATAAAACAGTGCTGCCAGATTTTAACTGCAAGTCAATATGGAACTGAAAAGTGCCATATCCACTTGGCATTTTTCAGTTTGGCATTTTTTTTTTTAATCCTTTTCGCATTTTCAGCTATTTTTGGCTGCTTGGTAGTTTTTCAAAAACAACCACTTGTTGAGACTTTGGTGTTTTCTTTGGGATAACCTTGGTGTTTTCCTCCCATAGAAGTGGGAGTGAAACTACTTTAAGAAAAACATCATGTGGGTTTTAACTTTGGTGTTTTTGCAGGCGGTGTTTTCTAATTTATTTGGACTTTAGTGATCCAAAAAAGGGATGGAGATACCCTTTTTTTTAATAAAAATTTGGTAGGGTACCATTAAACAGTAGTGTTGGAAAAAATTGTATTTAACTAAATTTATATTTTTTATAATTACATTTTTATAGGTTTTTAAACAGGGATCAATTTATGTGGGTGGGCAGAGAACTAAAAATGTAGCCAACAATAATAAAAATGTAGAAAGGGGCCATTTCAATGTAAAAATAACCAAATGCAATGGTGTCCGCTCACCTCCGGAGGCAGATCCCCAACACACCTGTGCTGCCACGGACCCGCCGGTCCCGCCCCGGCTTCAACAGCGTATGAAAAGGAAGGATTGTCAGGTCACTTTTTATTCATGCCATAGCAAGGAAACAGACATCACAGGACTGTAGTAATCTGACGCGTTTCGCTCTCTCTTGAGCTTAAACGTAGACTAAGTTCAACAGACAAACATGCAAATTAAAATAGAGACTCAATGGTCACATGATAAAATACCTGACATAGGTGGCAATTGTAAAAACCCTGCATGGATATCATCTGTTAGTATTACAGAATGGACTGGATCCCTCCCCTAATGCGTTTTTTACTCGCTTACTGTGTGATTACCCTATGAGTGTGAATGGACTCTAAATGTTGTGTGCAAAGACAGGCAGTTATATACGTGCAACTACATGCACATAATAGATTACGATATGTTGATATCGTACATGCACAGGTCAATAATAGAATAGAATAATAACCTCATTATCTATATGACTCGGAGACCTGCGTGCATGTATATACTAAAAAATGATATACATGCTATAAATTAATAGATATACATAACTTGAAAATAATTCAATGCACAATTTATTCAGTTTTAATTTACATATATATCCATTACATATTAATACCATAACTATCAGTAACTACACTCTAATAGGTATCTAAACACACTAGGTGGAATCACCCTCCTAACACTCGTAAGAAAAAACTGATTCTTGTTTTCAGGGTATTGGTAGTGCACCCTACATATTGCATGTTACACTTGGTGCATGTGGCCACATAAACTAACATAGTGGTATTACAGTTAATGTATTCACGTAGTTGGTATGATTTTTTAGTTACACAAGACATTATTTCTTTGGAATGGTGCATATATTTACATGTAATACATCGGTTGTGACCACAACCCCAATTTCCTACAATATCTAGCCAGTTGCGATGTTTTATTTTATCCTTTGTCTTACATTCTACTTTTTTAGAATTACCGTATTTATCGGGGTATACCACGCACCGGCCTATAACACGCACCCTCATTTTACCAAGGATATTTGGGTAAAAAAAGTTTTTTACCCAAATATCCATGATAAAATGAGGGTGCGTGTGTACGCGTGTATACCCCGATACACCCCCAGGAAAGGCAGGGGGAGAGAGGCCGTCGCTGCCCGCTTCTCTCCCCCTGCCTTTCCTGGGGTCTAGAGCGCTGCTGTCGGCCCTTTTCACCCCCTGGTTATCGGCGCCAGGGGGAGAGAAGCGGCGCTGACAGCCAGGGGGAGAGAAGGGGCAGCGGCACCCATTGCCGGCGCCGCTGCCCCCTTGCCTCCCCCCATCCCTGGTGGCATAATTACCTGAGTCCGGTCCGCGCTGCTCCAGGCCTCCGTCGTGCGTCCCCGGCGTCATTGCTATGCGCTGAACGGCGCGGCGCATGACGTCAGAGCGCCACGCCGTGCATAGCAACGACGCTGGGGACGCACAACGGAGGCCTGGAGCAGCGCGGACCGGACTCAGGTAATTATGCCACCGGGGATGGGGGGAGGCAACGGGTCTAGAGCGCTGCTGTCGGCCCTTTTCACCCCCTGGCTGTCGGCGCCGCTTCTCTCCCCCTGGCTATCGGCGCCGGCACCGATAGTCAGGGGGACAGAACGGGCAGCGGCGCCGATAACCAGGGGGTGAAAAGGGCCGACAGCAGCGCTCTAGACCCCAGGAAAGGCAGGGGGAGAGAAGCGGGCAGCGACGGCCTCTCTCCCCCTGTCTTTCCTGGGGGGGTATCGGCGTATAACACGCACACAGACTTTAGGCTAAAAATTTTAGCCTAAAAAGTGCGTGTTATACGCCGATAAATACGGTAAATAGACTTGGTGATAGAGAGGAGCCCAATGAAGGTGCTTTTCTAGAGACCGCCATAATGCCCTCTTTCACCATCTCCCTCAGAATTGGGTCTCCCTCTAAAACTGGTGTATACTTTTTGATTATATTTTACATGTAAATATATGCACCATTCCAAAGAAATAATGTCTTGTGTAACTAAAAAATCATACCAACTACGCGAATACATTAACTGTAATACCACTATGCTAGTTTATGTGGCCACATGCACCAAGTGTAACATGCAATATGTAGGGTGCACTACCAATACCCTTAAAACAAGAATCAGGAGACATATCTCTGATAGTAGGAGTGAAGGAGTAGGCCTCTCTATGTTATCACGCCACTTTCGGGATGTGCACGCGGGGGAGTTGGACTCCCTGCGGGTGTCTGGTATAGAAAGAGTTAACATAGGCATCAGAGGAGGAGATGCGAGAAAACGCCTCTTCAACAGAGAGACATATTGGATATTTCTTTTGGATACCAGATACCCGCGGGGAATGAATAAACGCTTAGATTTAATTATGACCTGCACATAGGAATATAGTCTAGCTTTTTATGCCTCCTCGGATGTCTCTAGCATCGTAGCCCCTTATATATTTTTTTGTAGATTAATGAGTTTTTTGGTACGAGTGTTAGGAGGGTGATTCCGCCTAGTGTGTTTAGATACCTATTAGAGTGTAGTTACTGATAGTTATGGTATTAATATGTAATGGATATATATGTAAATTAAAACTGAATAAATTGTGCATTGAATTATTTTCAAGTTATGTATATCTATTAATTTATAGCATGTATATCATTTTTTAGTATATACATGCACGCAGGTCTCCGAGTCATATAGATAATGAGGTTATTATTCTATTCTGACCTTTTAGAGCATACCTGGTGCCGGACAATCCTTCCTTTTCAATGTAAAAATAATGTATACTTTTTTAAATACATTTTGTTAAACTTTTGATTAGTAATGTATTTTAATAATATGTTTAATAAAGTGTGTGTGTTTTTAACTTTTTTTCACTTTTTTTTCTTTATTCTTTTAACATATTTTTTAGGTAGTACAACTGACAGCATGGAACAGACTGTTCCATGAAGGAAGTAGTACCTTTACTAACAGATCGCCCCGGGTGTCACTTCTGACACCCGTTGCGATCTTCCTGTATAATATGTAGAAGCCGCGGCACGACCGCTCTTTTCTTCTATCCTGCACTATGTTCTGCAATGTGAGGTTATTCACATCACAGATTCATATTTCCCGCAGAGCGATGTGATTGGCCAGATGGTTCCAGCCAATCACAACTGTCTGTGGGAAATATGAATAATAGGTATTAGAGATGAGCGAATCGAATCAGACAAATACAAATTCGTTACGAATTTCCTGAAAAATTTAATTCGTAATGAATCCGAATATCGCTGTGATTCTATAAAACGAATCGCTCCATTAAACTCCATTTAGTGTGGTCCAGGCTCCAGGGGATCTAAAATGGCGGCTACACGTTTGAGGACATTGGGCAAGGAACACTGGGAAGGCGGGATCACCCTGAATCACATGCGGCATGCAGCCTATCAGCAACCAGCCAGCCAACCATGTCACAGCCCTATATATTTGGCAGATAGGTATTTCTGGGATTATTTCCTGAGACAGCAGACAGTGTCTGTGTGTTACTGAGAAAAAAATCTTTACAGCCACAAATCAATTCACCAGAAGCCCACATCACTGCAGGCTAGCAGATAAACAGGGACAGTAGAGAGAGAGAAAGAGAGAGAGAGAGAGAGAGTACACTTTATGTTGCAACTGTACTGGGGTGTATTACTCTAAAGCTAATAGGGGCGAGTTAGAGTGAGCACTAAAAGACCTAGTCACCTGCTTTTAATGCCTAATTAAGGCATAACCATACTGGGGCGTATTTTTTGCTATCGTAAGTGTAATATATACGCACTCAGCGCTTTTACGTTTTTTTCCTGTTAAACTCATAGGGGCCAGTTATTGTTAAAGGCCAGAATACGTACACACCATCTTTTAACGCCTAATTCAGGTGTAACCATACTGGGGCGTATTTTCCTATCCTAAGTGTAATACATACGCACTCAGTGCTTTTAAATTTTTTCCTGTTAAACTCATAGGGGCCAGTTATTGTTAAACGCCAGAAATACGTGCACACCTGCTTTTAACACCTAATTTAGGTGTAACTGTACTGGGGCGTATTTTGCTATCCTAAGTGTAATATATACACACTCAGCGGTTATTTTAGTTTTTTTTCTGTTAAACTCATAGGGGCCACTTATTGTTAAAGGCCATAAATACCTTCACACCTGCTTTTAATGTCTAATTCAGGTGTAACTGTACTGGGGCATATTTTCCTATCATAAGTGTAATATACAGTGCATAGTGAAAGTATTCGGCCCCCTTGAACTTTTCGACCTTTTGCCACATTTCAGGCTTCAAACACAAAGATATAAAACTGTAATTTTTTGTGAAGAATCAACAACAAGTGGGACACAATCATGAAGTGGAACGAAATTTATTGGATATTTCAAACTTTGTTAACAAATAAAAAACTGAAAAATTGGGCGTGCAAAAATATTCAGCCCCTTTACTTTCAGTGGAGCAAACTCTCTCCAGAAGTTCAGTGAGGATCTCTGAATGATCCAATGTTCACCTAAATGACTAATGATGATAATTATCCACCTGTGTGTAATCAAGTCTCCATATAAATGCACTGTGATAGTCTCAGAGGTCCGTTTAAAGCGCAGAGAGCATCATGAAGAACAAGGAACACATCAGGCAGGTCCGAGATACTGTTGTGGAGAAGTTTAAAGCCGGATATGGATACAAAAAGATTTCCCAAGCTTTAAACATCCCAAGGAGCACTGTGCAAGCCATAATATTGAAATGGAAGGAGTATAACACCACTGCAAATCTACAAAGACCTGGCCGTCCCTCTAGACTTTCAGCTCAAACAAGGAGAAGACTGATCAGAGATGCAGCCAAGAGGCCCATGATCATACTGGATAAACTGCAGAGATCTACAGCTGAGGTGGGAGACTCTGTCCATAGGACAACAATCAGTCGTCTACTGCACAAATCTGGCCATTATGGAAGAGTGGCAAGAAGAAAGCCATTTTTCAAAGATATCCATAAAAAGTGTTGTTTAAAGTTTGCCACAAGTCACCTGGGAGACACCAAACATGTGGAAGAAGGTGCTCTGGTCAGATGAAACCAAAATCAAACTTTTTGGCAACAATGCAAAATGTTATGTTTGGCGTAAAAGCAACACAGCTCATCATCCTGAACACACCATCCCCACTGTCAAACATGGTGGTGGCAACATCATGGTTTGGGATTTTCTTCAGCAGGGACAGGGAAGATGGTTAAAATTGATGGGAAGATGGATGGAGCCAAATACAGGACCATTCTGGAAGAAAACCTGATGGAGTCTGCAAAAGACCTGAGACTGGGACGGAGATTTGTCTTCCAACAAGACGATGATCCAAAACATAAAGCAAAATCTACAATGGAATGGTTAACAAATAAACATATCCAGGTGTTAGAATGGCCAAGTCAAAGCCCAGACCTGAATCCAATCGAGAATCTGTGGAAAGAACTGAAAACTGCTGTTCACACACGCTCTCCATCCAACCTCACTGAGCTCGAACTGTTCTGCAAAGAGGAATGGGCAAAAATTTCAGTCTCTCGATGTGAAAATCTGATAGAGACATTACTTGCATCCTTTCTTGGTGAAAAATCCCAAAACTTCATGAAAATTTTGAAAATTTAGCATTTTTCTAACTTTGAAATTCTCTGCTTGTAAGGAAAATGGATATTCCAAATAAATGTTATATTGATTCACAAATACAATGGCCCTCATTTACTAAAGGAGAATCGACATTTTTTCTCGGTTATTGCACCCAAAATTTGGTCGCACAACCTACATTTTCAAAAACACTCGGAAAGTTTAATTTAACCTACAAAATGGGTGTGGTTTACTCAAAAATGGGCGTTAACCCGACAAAATGGAAAAATCACTCGGAGTAATCGTGAAATCACTCTGAAAAAAGTGTGAGGAAGGGACAGCTGACCATTGTGGTTCATGATTAAATTACTTGTTTTATACTTTAAAAGCATTTTTAACCCCTCAATGCTTTTATGATTAAATTATGTAATAGATTTTTTTAATTTATATATATATATATATACATATATATATATATATATAAATATATATAAATATATATATATATATATATATATATATATATATATATAGACAAAGAATAAGTCAGCCAGCACTTTAGTTGATACCAAACTATTATATGGACCTGGCCTACAGGTGCACGCTACTAGGCTAGATATACAGCAACAGAAGAATGCAGCAGCACACTGCCAGCACAAGGATATAGGTGCAACATGAATATGCAGTTAAAACATGGAGAGCTATACAGCTATGGTGTAATAGATGCAAATGTGAAAATATGAAATAGTGAGGCACTTAGCTCGCAAATTTGTCTCCGCCGGTGGTCAAATAGCTTGGACCGTCCCACCACGATAAGGTGGCCTCCTTGGGACGGACCCTACACTGTGAATATACCTCTGTGTGAAAAGTTCAGTAAGCATGGCAGGGTCTGGAACATCCAAGACACCTTATATACACACCTGATAGAGGTGGGTGGGGTGCAAGGCCAACATGGAGGTAGCCACTCCCCCGTATGTGCAATACAGACAAAGAATAAGTCAGCCAGCTGCCATGCTTACTGAACTGTTCACACAGAGGCATATTCACAGTGTAGGGTCCGTCCCAAGGAGGCCACCTTATCGCAGTGGGACGGTCCAAGCTATTTGACCGCCGGCGGAGACAAATTTGCGAGCTAAATGCCCCACTATTTCATAGTTTCACATTTGCATCTATTACACCATAGCTGTATAGCTCTCCATGTTTTAACTGCATATTCATGTTGCACCTATACCTTTGTGCTGGCAGTGTGCTGCTGCATTCTTCTGTTGCTGTATATCTAGCCTAGTAGCGTGCACCTGTAGGCCAGGTCCATATAATAGTTTGGTATCAACTAAAGTGCTGGCTGACTTATTCTTTGTCTGTATTGCACATACGGGGGAGTGGCTACCTCCATGTTGGCCTTGCACCCCACCCACCTCTATCAGGTGTGTATATAAGGTGTCTTGAATGTTCCAGACCCTGCCATGCTTATTGAACTGTTCACACAGAGGCATATTCACAGTGTAGGGTCCATCCCAAGGAGGCCACCTTATCGCGGTGGGACAGTCCAAGCTATTTGACCGCCGGCGGAGACAAATTTGCGAGCTAAATGCCTCACTATTTCATAGTTTCACATTTGCATCTATTACACCATAGCTGTATAGCTCTCCATGTTTTAACTGCATATTCATGTTGCACCTATATCTTTGTGCTGGCAGTGTGCTGCTGCATTCTTCTGTTGCTGTATATCTAGCCTAGTAGCGTGCACCTGTAGGCCAGGTCCATATAATAGTTTGGTATCAACTAAAGTGCTGGCTGACTTATTCTTTGTCTGTATTGCACATACGGGGGAGTGGCTACCTCCATGTTGGCCTTGCACCCCACCCACCTCTATCAGGTGTGTATATAAGGTGTCTTGGATGTTCCAGACCCTGCCATGCTTACTGAACTGTTCACACAGAGGCATATTCACAGTGTAGGGTCCGTCCCAAGGAGGCCACCTTATCGCGGTGGGACGGTCCGAGCTGTTTGACCGCCGGCGGAGACAAATTTGCGAGCTAAGTGCCTCACTATTTCATAGTTTCACATTTGCATCTATTACACCATAGCTGTATAGCTCTCCATGTTTTAACTGCATATTCATGTTGCACCTATATCTTTGTGCTGGCAGTGTGCTGCTGCATTCTTCTGTTGCTGTATATCTAGCCTAGTAGCGTGCACCTGTAGGCCAGGTCCATATAATAGTTTGGTATCAACTAAAGTGCTGGCTGACTTATTCTTTGTCTGTATTGCACATACGGGGGAGTGGCTACCTCCATGTTGGCCTTGCACCCCACCCACCTCTATCAGGTGTATATATAAGGTGTCTTGGATGTTCCAGACCCTGTCATGCTTACTGAACTGTTCACACAGAGGCAAATTCACAGTGTAGGGTCCGTCCCAAGGAGGCCACCTTATCGCGGTGGGACGGTCCAAGCTATTTGACCGCCGGCGGAGACAAATTTGCGAGCTAAGTGCCTCACTATTTCATAGTTTCACATTTGCATCTGTTACACCATAGCTGTATAGCTCTCCATGTTTTAACTGCATATTCATGTTGCACCTATATCTTTGTGCTGGCAGTGTGCTGCTGCATTCTTCTGTTGCTATATATATATATATATATATATATATATTTATATATATATATATATATATATATATATATTTATATATATATATATTTAAAAAAACTTTTGGGTTGTTAACCCATTAACAATCATAAATGTAAAGTTACATCCTTGTGCAGAGTAACTTTACTTTATTTAAAAACCGACACAACCGACACATGCGACAGATTAGTAAATCACAAGGAAAAAAAAGACGAGTACACTGAAAAAAAAAACCTAACCGACACTCCAGTCTTTGTAAATGAGGGCCAATATGTCTACTTTATGTTGACATAATAAAGTTGACATGTTTTTACTTTTGGAAGACATCAGAGGGCTTCAAAGTATAGCAGCAATTTTCAGAATTTTCATGAAAATTTCAAAATCTGAATTTTTCAGGGACAAGTTAAAGGGGTATTCCAGTGGTGAAAAACTTATCCCCTATCCTAAGGATAGGGGATAAGTTTGAGATTGCGGGGGGTCCGACCGCTGGGGCCCCCTGCGATCTCTCTGTACGGGGGCCAGGCTCTCCAGATAGCGGGTGTCGACCTCTGCATGAAGCGGTAGCCGACACGCCCCCTCAATACATCTCTATGGCAGAGCCGGAGATTGCAGAAGGCAGCGCTTCGGCTCTGCCATAGAGTTGTATTGAGGGGGCGTGTCGGCCCCGCTTCGTGCGGAGGTCAACACGCCCCCTTCCCGCGGGCTGTCGGGTCTCCGTACAGGAGATCGCAGGGGGCCCCAGCGGTCTCAAACTTATCCCCTATCCTTAGGATAGGGGATAAGTTGTTCACCACTGGGTTCACCACTGGACTACTCCTTTAAGTTTGAAGTGGATTTGAGGGGCATTTCTGTGAGAAATACCCCATAAATGACCCCATTATAGAAACTACACCCCTCAAAGTATACAAAATGACATTCAGAAAGTTTGTTAACCCTTTAGGTGTTTCACAAGAATAGCAACAAAGTGGAGGAGAAAAATCTAAATCTGCATTTTTTACACTAATATGTTCTTGTGGCCCCATTTTTTTCATTTTTAAAAGTGGTATTAGGTGAAAAAAATTGTAGTCCAATTTCTCTCGAGTATGGAAATAACTAATATGTTAACATAAAGTGCTCTGTGGGCTCACAACATGACTCAAGAGGGAAAGAGCAACTGTGAGATTTTTGAAAACAAATTTTGAGGTCATGGTTTTTGGGGAGCATGTTGCATTTAGGAAGCCCCCAGGGTGCCAGAACAGCAAAAAAAAAAAAAAAAAAAAAAAAACCCACATGGCATACTAACCCCACATTGGAAACTACACCCCTCAAGGAACGTAACAAAGGGTATAGTGAGCCTTAACACCTCACAGGTGTTTGACGACTTTGCGTTGAAGTTGGACGTGAAAATGGAAAATTAGATTTTTAACACTAAATTCATGGTGTTACCCCAAATTTTTCATTTTCACAAGGGTCAATTGGAGAAAATGGACCACAATATTTGAAGCTCAATTTCTCCCGATTAAGAAAATGCCCCATATGTGGATGTTAAGTGCTCTGCTGGCGCACTACAGGTCTCAGAACAGAAGGAGCGCCATTGGTCTTTTGAAGACAGAATTTTGCTGAAATTGAAGTCGGGGGTAATGTGCATTTTCAAACCTCCCATGGAGCCAGAACAGCAGAAACCCCCCACATGTGATACCATTTTGGAAACTAGACCCCTCCAGGAACATAACAAGGTTACAGTGAGTACTTACACCTCACAGGTTTTTTGAACAGTGGGCTGTAAAAGTGAAAAATTTAGATTTTTCACACTAAAATCATGGTGTTACTCCAAATTTTTCATTTTCACATGGTGTAATAGGAGAAAATGGACCCCAAAATTTGAAGCCCAATTTCTCCCGATTAAGAAAATGCCCCATGTGTGGATGTTAAGTGCTCTGCTGGCGCACACTACAGGTCTCAGAACAGAAGGAGCGCCATTGGTCTTTTGAAGAGAGAATTTTGCTGAAATTGAAGTTGGGGGTCATGTGCATTTTCAAACCTCCCATGGAGCCAGAACAGCAGAAACCCCCCACATGTGATACCATTTTGGAAACAAGACACCTCCAGGAACGTAACAAGGTTACAGTGAGTACTACCACCTCACAGGTTTTTTCAGTAGTGGGCCGTAAAAGTGAAAAATTAGATTTTTAATACAAAATTACTGGAATAAAAAAATTAAAAAATAAATAAAAATATTTTCACAAGTAGTAAGAGAAAAAAAGCTCCACAAAATTTGTAGCCCAATTTCTCCAGAATAAGAATATACCCCATATATGGCGGTAAAGCACTATGCAGGTGCAAAACAGGGCCTAAAGTGGTGTTTTGCACTTAAATGGTTGAGGTTCTGACGTAAAAGCTAAAAAAAAAAAAAAAACCCCGGCAAGTTACCCCAATTTAGAAACTACACCCCTCAAGGAAGGCCACAAGGGGTACAGTGAGTACTTATACCTCACAGCTTTTTTTGAACAATGGGCTGTAAAATGAAAAATTAGATTTTTTGACACTAAAATGCTGGGGTTACCCAATTTTTTACATTTTCACAAGGCTTTATTGGAGTAATTGGGTTACAAATTTTGGAGGGCTTTTTCTCCTGAAAATCACGGCATCCCGAACAGCTGTACTACAGGAGGAAGGTCTCTTACCTTCCTTCCTGCAGTCCGATCGCCGATTGAATGCTTCAAGCCTGAGATCCAGGCTTGAGCAATCAATTGCCGAAAACACTGATCATTGCATCTCTATAGAGATGCATTGAACAGTGTTAAAGATCAGTAAATGCAATGTTATAGCCCCCTGTGTAAAAAAATCATTAACCCTATCAATTATCCCTTCCCCTAATAAAAATTCCAAATAATAGCGTATTTTTGGGTCACTTTTTATATCATAAAAAGATGAATAAAAAGCGATCAAAAAGTCAGATCAATGCAAAAATGGTACCAACAAAAACTTCAGATCACGGCGCAAAAAATGGACCCTCATAGCGCCCTGAACACGGAAAAATAAAAAAGTTATAGGGGTCAGAAGATGACAATTTTAAACGTATAAATTTTCCTGCATGTAGTTATGATTTTTTTCTGAAGTAATAAAAAATCAAACCTATACAAGTAGGGTATAATTTTAACCGTATGGACCTAGAGAATAAAGATAAGGTGTCATTTGTACCGAAAAATGTACTACGTAGAAACGGAAGCCCCCAAAACTTACAAAATGGCTGTATTTTTTCAATTTTGTCGCACAATGATTTTTTTCCCGTTTCACCGTAGATTTTTGGGTAAAATGACTGATATCATTACAAAGTAGAATTGGTGGTGCAAAAAATAAGCCGTAATACAGATTTCTAGGTGCAAAATGTAAAGAGTTATGATTTTTTAAAGGTAAGGAGGAAAAAACAAAAGAGCAAAAATGGAAAAACGCCCGGTCCTTAAGGGGTTAAAGGGGTATTCCAGGAAAAAACTTTATTTTTTATATTAACTGGCTCCAGAAAGTTTTGTAAATAAAATCTTAATCTTTCCAATAATTATCAGCTGAAATTGAGTTGTTCTTTTCTTTCTGGCAACAGTGCTCTCTGCTGACACCTCTGCTTGTCTCAGGAACTGCACAGAGAAGAAGAGGTTTACTATGGGGATTTGCTTCTACTCTGGACAGTTCCCCGAGACAGGTGTCATAAGAGAGCACTTTGACAGAAAAGAACAACTCAAATTCAGCAGGTCATAACTACTGAAAGGATTACGATTTTTTTAATAGAAGTCATTTACAAATCTAAAGAAAAGAAAAAAGTGTAAGTGCAGCTCACAATTAATATATATCCCTGACCGAGGTCAACAGGGCATGCAACTATACCGCAGTTGCAAATACTAGAAAATATGTGTAGAAAAAATATTGCCCGGACCTTCCAAGGTAGTGTAATCAATTAGATATAGAGTATGGATAACTGGGTCGTACTCCAATAATAATTCAAAATAATTATTTATTTAAAATGTATTCTAATACAGTGCATTACTCCTCACAGGGCCCATGTGAGAAGAACACATATAGTAAATATACAAAGTCAGACAATCTTAAAATATAAAAATAAGCAAATATTAAAATATAGCACTGGCATATGAATAGAGCTATTTCATATGCCAGTGCTATATTTTAATATTTGCTTATTTTTATATTTTAAGATTGTCTGACTTTGTATATTTACTATATGTGTTCTTCTCACATGGGCCCTGTGAGGAGTAATGCACTGTATTAGAATACATTTTAAATAAATAATTATTTTGAATTATTATTGGAGTACGACCCAGTTATCCACACTCTATATCTAATTGATTACACTACCTTGGAACGTCCGGGCAATATTTTTTCTACTCATTTACAAATCTGTTTAACTTTCTGGAGCCAGTTGATATATAAAAAAAAGTTTTTTCCTGGATAACCCCTCTAACTTTTAGATGCTTCGGTTGACTTTCATTGTGGCATCTAGAATGTTAATGTTGCTGATAGCAGCCATTACTTACCGGCTTTGAAGTGGCCTCCTGAGCTCGCTTCAAAGTCGTCTAGCACGACCAGGACGTACAATGTTTGGATGTCTAGAGGGTTATTAGTACTACATCAAAAAATTACACAAATTACAGTGCCAAGGTGTTATGAATATCAACCTACCTCAGATAGGTCAGCATAAACCTAGTGATGGATTTCCTTTACTAATTGAAATTGGAAAAACTTGCTACAAAAAGTCCGTGTAGCCCTATCCTTTAAGTTCCAGGGGCTCTGACAATTCCATTTTCTTCTTCCTAGATGGTCTGGCAGAACCTTTTCATTATGCCTTTGGCTAAGGAGTGTCATATTTCAGCGAGGTAAGATAGAAAGTGTATAATATAATGCAGGGGGCTAGTACTTCTAAGTAAACTGTTTGCCCAGAAGGTATTAGTCACACATATTTTACTTTCTTTCTTTTTATGATAAATGATAAACACAACCAACTTCAGGTTGCAAGGTGTCCTGTGCAGTACTTTTTATTGGCATTTACCCAATATCATTTTAAATACAGCCTGTATAATACATAAAGTCTAGATAAATACAGAACAACAAATACCATAATTTTGTGGCAAAATAATAGACGCCTACAGTACGCTCATAGTTAACAATGCCAAGATTAAGCTATACAACAGGTGGTGTAGGATGTTCAAAGATGGTCAAACAGAGTAGACATATATTGGCCCAATTTGCCGATTTGGCTAAATTGGCCAACCATCTATTGTGTTTGGGAAGGGGGAGAGGGGCTCCTGACTCTCCCCTAACAGATGATGTCATGGGAGCAAAGTTTTGAATGTGATGAAGTTCAATTGCCGAATTATTTTGCTCTCAAGCAGATAAGCTACCAGCAGAATAAGACAGCGGCTTTACCCTCCTACTTCCATTCTGAATGAAGGGCACACACAGAACATCAATAGTTTATCTTATGGAACTACATTTACATTAAATTAGTGATTTTATAACAAGACAAGACGTTTATATTATCATTAATAACTTCTTTATACGGACTCAGCAGCAAAATAAATACACGTAAATATTACAGAAAAACTTTGAATGCATAGTGCAACCAAACATGTTGCTATATGTCACACAACCAATCAGAGAAGGATGTATAATATATGTAACTGCTGCCTTAAGCCCCTCCTTCTTCTTTGCTGCTCAGCAGTATGCTCAGATGAGTATTGTGTTTTCTTCTTCATCATAATATACCATAATTTGTCCTTAACCCCTTAAGGACTGAGCCCTTTTTCACCTTAAGGACTCGGCCATTTTATGCAAATCTGACCACTGTCACTTTAAACATTAATAACTCTGGAATGCTTTTAGTTATCATTCTGATTCCGAGATTGTTTTTTCGTGACATATTCTACTTTAACGTAGTGGTAAAAATCCCAAAATTTGATGAAAAATTTGAAAATTTTGCATTTTTCTAACTTTGAAGCTCTCTGCTTGTAAGGAAAATGGATATTCCAAATAAAAAATTTTTTATTCACATATACAATATGTCTACTTTATATTTGCATCATAAAATTGATGAGTTTTTACTTTTGGAAGACACCAGAGGGCTTCAAAGTTCCGCAGCAATTTTCCAATTTTTCACAAAATTTTGAAACTCGCTTTTTTTCAGGGACCAGTTCAGGTTTGAAGTGGATTTGAAGGGTCTTCATATAAGAAATACCCCATAAATGACCCCATTATAAAAACTGCACCCCCGAAAGTATTCAAAATGACATTCAGTAAGCGTTTTAACCCTTTACGGGTTTCACAGGAATAGCAGCAAAGTGAAGGAGAAAATTCACAATCTTCATTTTTTACACTCGCATGTTCTTGTAGACCCAATTTTTGAATTTTTGCAAGGGGTAAAAAGGAGAAAATTTTTACTTGTATTTGAAACCCAATTTCTCTCGAGTAAGCACATACCTCATATGTCTATTTAAAGTGTTCGGCGGGCGCAGTAGAGGGCTCAGAAGGGAAGTAGCGTCAAATGGTTTTTGGGGGCATGTCACCTTTAGGAAGCCCCTATGGTGCCAGAACAGCAAAAAAAAAACACATGGCATACCATTTTGGAAACTAGACCCCTTGGGGAACGTAACAAGGGGTAATGTGAACCTTAATACCCCACAGGTGATTCACGACTTTTGCATATGTAAAAAAAAATATATATATTTTTTACCTAAAATGCTTGGTTTCCCTAAAGTTTTACATTTTTAAAAAGGGTAATAGCAGAAAATACCCCCCAAAATTTGAAGCCCAATTTCTTCCGATTCAGAAAACACCCCATATGGGGGTGAAAAGTGCTCTGCTGGCGCACTACAGGTCTCAGAAGAGAAGGAGTCACATTTGGCTTTTTTGAAGGAAATTTTGCTCTGGGGGCATGCCGCATTTAGGAAGCCCCTATGGTGCCAGGACAGCAAAAAAAAACCCCACATGGCATACCATTTTGGAAACTAGACCCCTCGGGGAACGTAACAAGGGGTAAAGTGAACCTTAATACCCTACAGGTGTTTCACGACTTTTGCATATGTAAAAAAAAAAAAAAAAATTTACCTAAAATGCTTGGTTTCCCAAAAAATGTACATTTATACAAAGGGTTAAAGCAGAAAATACCCCCAAAAATTTGAAGCCCAATTTCTCCCGATTCAGAAAACACCCCATATGGGGGTGAAAAGTGCTCTGTTGGCGCACTACAGGTCTCAGAAGAGAAGGAGTCACATTTGGCTTTTTGAAAGCAAATTTTGCTCTGGGGGCATGCCGCATTTAGGAAGCCCCTATGGTGCCAGGACCGCAAAAAAAACCCACATGGCATACCATTTTGGAAACTAGAGCCCTCTGGGAATGTAACAAGGGGTTAAGTGAACCTTAATACCCCACAGGCGTTTCACGACTATTGCATATGTAAAAAAAATAAAAAAATTTTTACCTAAAATGCTTCTTTTCCCAAAAAATTTACATTTTTAAAAAGGGTAAAAGCAGAAAATACCCCCCAAAATTTGAAGCCCAATTTCTCCCGAGTACGGCGATACCCCATATGTGACCCTTAACTGTTGCCTTGAAATACGACAGGGCTCCAAAGTGAGAGCGCCATGCGCATTTGAGGCCTAAATTAGGGATTGCATAGGGGTGGACATAGGGGTATTCTATGCCAGTGATTTCCAAACAGGGTGCCTCCAGCTGTTGCAAAACTCCCAGCATGCCTGGACAGTCAACGGCTGTCCGACAATACTGGGAGTTGTTGTTTTGCAACAGCTGGAGGCTCCGTTTTGGAAACCGTGGCGTACCAGACGTTTTTCATTTTTATTGGGGAGGGGAGGGGGGCTGTGTAGGGGTATGTGTATATGTAGTGTTTTTTACTTTTTATTTTATGTTTTGTTAGTGTAGTGTTTTTAGGGTACAGTCACACGGGCGGGGGTTCACAGTAGTTTCCGCTTGAGCTGGCAGTTTGAGCTGTTGCAGAAAATTTGCTGCAGCTCAAACTTGCAGCCCGATACTTACTGTAAGCCTCCGCCCATGTGAGTGTACCCTGTACGTTCACATTGGGGGGGACATCCAGCTGTTGCAAAACTACAACTCCCAGCATGCGCTGAGAGACTGTACATGCTGAGAGTTTTAGTTTTGCAACAGCTGTAGGCACACTGGTTATGTATCACAGAGTTTGTGACCTTACTCAGTGTTTCAAAACCAGTGTGCCTCCAGCTGTTGCAAAACTACAACTCCCAGCATGTACGGTGCATGGTGTAAGGTGACTGCTGGGAGTTGTAGTTTGCAACAGCTGGAGGCACACCGGTCGTGAAACACTGAGTTAGGTAAAAAAAAAACTCTAAGTTTCACAACCAGTGTGCCTTCAGCTGTTGCAAAACTACAACTCTCAGCAGTCACCGACAGCCAACGGGCATGCTGGGAGTTGTAGTTATGCAACCAGCAGATGCACCACTACAACTCCCAGCATGCACTTTAGCTGTTTGTGCAAGCTGGGAGTTGTAGTTATACAACAGCTGAAGGTAGACTTTTCCATAGAAAAAATGTGCCTCCAGCTGTTGCAAAACCATAAGTCCCAGCATGCCCATAAGGGAATGCTGGGAGTTGTGGTGGTCTGCCTCCTGCTGTTGCATAACTACAGCTCCCAGCATGCCCTTTTTGCATGCTGGGAGCTGTTGCTAAGCAACAGCAGGAGGCTGTAACTCACCTCCTGCTGCTGCTCCATCGCAGGCTGTCCCTCGCCGCCGCCGCCGTCGCTCCTGGGGCCCCGATCCCAACATGGACGCCGGGGATCGGGGTCCCCAGCACCCGGGGTCGTCTTCCCGCACCCGCTCACGCCCTCCGGAAGAGGGGCGGAGCGGGTGCGGGATTGACACCCGCAGCAGGCGCCCTGATTGGTCGGCCGGTAATCCGGCCGACGAATCAGGGAGATCGTGAGGTGGCACCAGTGCCACCTCACCCCTGCAGGCTCTGGCTGTTCGGGGCCATCAGAGACGGCCCCGAACAGCCAGTTATTCCGGGTCACCGGGTCACTGGAGACCCGATTGACCCGGAATCACCGCAGATTGCTGGACTGAATTGTCCAGCGATCTGCAGCGATCGCCGACATGGGGGGGCATAATGACCCCCCTGGGCGATATGCCGGGATGCCTGCTGAACGATTTCAGCAGGCATCCGGCTCCGGTCCCCAACCGGCTAGCGGTGGGGACCGGAATTCCCACGGGCGTATGGATACGCCCTGCGTCCTTAAGGACTCGGGATGCAGGGCGTATCCATACGCCCTGCGTCCTTAAGAGGTTAAAGGGGTACTCCAGTGGAAATTTTTTTTTTAAATGAACTGGTGCCAGAAACAGATTTGTAAATTACTTCTATTAAAAAATCTTTATCCTTCCAGGACTTATTAGCAGCTATATACTACAGAGGAAATTATTTGCTTTTTGAATTTCTTTTTTGTCTTGTCCACATTGATCACTGCTGACACCTTTGTCTGTGTCGGGAACTGTCCAGAGCAGCATAGGTTTGCTATGGGAATTTTCTCCTGCTCTGGACTGGTGCTAAAGTACTGGAAGGATAAAGATTTTTTTAATAGAAGTAATTTACAAATCTGCTTAACTTTCTGGCACCAGTTGATAAAATTTTATTATTTTTTTTAAATGTTTCCAACGGAGTACCCCTTTAATTGTATATTTTATCATATTTATCATACATATTTTTCACTTATTTCATAAGTTTGTGTAATAAAATATTTATTTCATCATATATAAATTTCCTTATTTTTTCTTTACCATATAAATATATATATATATATATATATATTTACCTAAAATACATTTAATTCTCTGTGCTTTGCTTATTCTTTGCCCCATATATATTTTCTTTTGTCCATATATCGTCTCCTTGTTTCCATATATTTTCTTTACCATAATTTCATTATCTCCATTTTTCACTTAATTTCTTACTCTCCAAAATTACTTCCATTACTTCCATACTAACCTCCATGTTCCCAGGTGTTTTTGACCACCTCCAGTGCTCTTTTCTTCTGTTTAGGGCTTCTCTGTTCCCCTGCAGCCTCCTGAGCTTCTTTTCTTGCTGCGTCACCAGCGCCATCTTCCTCTTCTTCTCCAAACACGTCTGTTGCATCTCGCGAGACTTCACTGATAGTGTGGTGATCACCTGTCTGGCTTTGGCGGGCTTCTGTCACTCTCCTCAGAGAGACAGAAGTAGCCAGTCAAAACTCCTGTCAGCTTACTCTTTAGTATATCCTCTCAGGGATTCTTTTATATTATATTTTGATGAATATTATTAATTTATCTGTATTATTATATTGTATTCCTCTGCTACCATCTTGTGGTTACTTTTTATATTACACCTATAACAATTTTCTGCTGTAAACCTGCATTAAATTCCCTATAATATTGACTGAGACATCATAATGACCAAATTCATCAGGAGCATGTGAGCGGACGTGCGTAGGTGACGTCGCTCTGACAGCCCGATGCACCTGGGTCCCAGAAAAAATGGAAGGAGAAGATTGCTGAGGGCTTGTAAAGAACTGGGTATTAAATAAACTTTGATAAACAATGTCTCTCCAACCTTTTTGAAGTAGAGAGGGCACATAGGGTGCCTTCAAAATCTCCTCCACCAGGTGCTTACCCTAGAACAATTGTGGTTAAATTACTCAATTCTGAGGGCAGCTAGAGGAGTAGACAAAGAGATCGATGGCAATAAGATAATGATTTATCCAGACTACTAGTGGGCAACGCAGCAGGCTAGATTACATTTTTTACATGTTAAAAAAAGACTAAGAGAAGCAAATATTAGATATTCACTATTATTTCCGGCAAAACTTAGAGTGATATACAAAGAAAGGTCATGGTTTTTCACCTCAGTAGAGGAGGTAAATGAATGGCTGGAAAAAGAAGGGATTAAGTGAATGTAACACCTGAATTTGTCCTCTAAATGGATATAGACATGTAATAATGGGGGAAATTAATAAACTGTCTGTCTGGGTAGGGGGCTTAAGATAGAGGAATTGTCAGAAAATGGTTTTGACAATTTCAAAGGAAGGGGGGGGGTTAAGTTTTTTTTCTTTCTCTCTCTGTCACATTGTTTAGTCTTGAGAAGAGACGTTTAAGGGGGGATATGATAAACGTATATAAGTATATAAATGGCCCATACAAAAAATATGGAGAAAAACTGTTCCAGGTTAAACCCCCCCAAAGGACGAGGGGGCACTCCCTCCGTCTGGAGAAGAAAAGGTTTAGTCTAAAGGGGCGGCACGCCTTCTTTACCGTGAGGACTGTGAATTTATGGAACGGTCTACCTCAGGAACTGGTCACAGCAGGAACAATTAACAGCTTTAAAGCAGGGTTAGATACATTCCTGGAACAAAATAACATTAATGCTTATGCAGAATTATAAAACTACATCCCTTTCCCTTATCCCCTTACATCCTTCCCTTCAATTCCCTGGTTGCACTTGATGGACGTATGTCTTTTTTCAACCATACTAACTATGTAACTATGTAACTATGTAACTTGAATGAAGGTGTTTATTGGAGACACCTTTAACGAAGGACAAAATCCAGATTCTACAAAGGAAATGGATTGCAATTAATGATTCAAGAGTGCTTAATAATGAGGGTTTTAAGGGAAGACAAATAAAAAAGTAATCTCTAGGATGTATAAAATAATGTTGGAGGTTAAAGGGCAAGGGTTGAGGCACTCAAGTATGAAGGAAAGGGAAAAGGATATAGGACAAGTAACGGAGAAGGAATGGAGGGAAATTTGGGATGAGAGTTTTTAATATTAAAAATGGATCACACAGGAATACACAATTTTTTATAACACACAGGTTATATTACACGCCGCAATTTATGGCAAAAATAGGTAAGTCAAAAAGACTGTGAGGGGGTTGGCGGATAGGGGGAGGCGAGCGACAGTTTATAAGGTGATAGATAAACATTAACCAGGTATCATTTGTTTATTGGAGACAAATTTAACAAAGGACAAAATTATTATAAATTGGGAGAAATCATACCTACTTCCATTAGATAGACAAACTACACACATTCGGATTAATAAAGATCTTATAATTGAATGCGCTAAACAGATAAAATATCTAAGTATAGAACTTTCCCCCGTGATACAAGAATATGAAAAATTAAATTTACTTCCTTTACTAAACCGTATTAAAAAGAAAAAGATAGCCTGGAGTAAAATAAATCTCTCCCCAATCGGTAGAGTAAATCTAATTAAAATGATTGTTATGCCGCAACTCCTGTATTTTTTGCACAATTCCCCAATCTGGTTGCCTTTCTCCTTGTTCCATAGGATAAATGTCCAATTACATGATATGATATGGAACGGGAGAAAGCCAAAAATAAAATTAGAATATCTTCAGAGGGAAAAGACGGACGGAGGATTGGCACTGTCAAATCCTTGGATATATTTCTTGGGATCACAATGCCATCATATCAGGGGCTGGGATCTTGAGGAATCCCCTACTGCTAATATGCACATTATGATGAGAGCGCTTGCAACAAAAGACTTAATAATGGCCTTAGAGAATGGGGAATTTAAAATAAAAAAACATTTATATCTCCCAACATTCAATTTAATTCATAAATCCTGGAGCAAAGTAAAACAAATTAGAGGGGTGGGTAATTGTAATGAATATACTCCTATATGGGGGAATCATACTTTACCCGAGTTGAGTAAATTACAGGGGTTTAGTAAGTGGATAACTCTTAGTATAGTTTGATTGAAGGATGTTTTATCAAATGACTCTCTCCGCACCTTTGCAGAGCTCCAGAAAGATTTCCACCTACCCCGTGAGGCATTCTTTCAGTATCTCCAGTTATCACATGCCATCACAACTCAGCAGAGGTATCTATCACTCACTATAACAAAGGATATTGTTTTGGATTTTATACTAAAACAGAAAAAGCAAAAAGGGTTTATTTCTCAGCTATATCATCTTTTAGCGATGAAGGGATGGATGAGCCAAGTAATACCAGCTTTTGATAAATGGCAGTGGGAGGGAGAGATATCTGGGGAACAGTAGAGATCTATTCTGGGTACTAATGCAAGTACCAATGCAAGCTCTAGGAGAGGGTGCAAGAATAACCCAATTATATATACTGTATAGGTCTTATTGAACGCCCTCTTTCTTGCATAAAATTGGCTACCGTAGTGATGATAAATGCCCGCGATGTCTAAGGGAGGGGGCGGACTTAATTCATATGTTCTGGACGTGCTCGCAGGCCCAGGAATACTGGAAAGGTATTTTAGAATATATAGGGAAGATCTGGAAGGTGGAGATTCCTATGGAATTAAAAACTTGCATACTTGGCTATGTAGATAATGTATATCTCTCCGCTACAGGCAAACTGGCATTGGGTAGACTATTGTATAATGCTAGAAAATTGCTAGCTCAGTTATGGAAAGATTCAAGGTCTTCCACAATGTAACAATTTATCAGGAAAATTAAGAGGATAGTGTATTGGGAGAAAGAAATCTATCATAAAAGAGGGCAGGAAGATAAGCACAATCTTATATGGCAGGATTGGTTGGACAGAGTTTAATGCTGATTTGATACATGAGAGGGACGTGATTTGATATATGAGAGGACGTGTTTTTTGTGGGTTGGAGATAAAAGTGCTGAATTCAAAAGTAGATAAAGAAGGTAGATATGTATTTCTGGTATTGAATTGGGAAAGAAGAAAGCTGCTGCTCTCCTTTGTCTATGTACCTCCCCCTTCTCATATGAAGTATTTAAGGAACTATGTGGGTATGCCAATGATAAAGGAGGTATTCCAGATATGGGGGATGTCAATGCAGCAATGAGTGAAGAGAGAGATAGGCTAAGGTTGGGGAAACAGAGGCCTAATGGTGGAACAACAGGGTTAAAGAAACTGGTAGAGGAGTTAGGTTGGGTAGATTACTGGAGGGAGAGAAATCCAAGAAAACACTATCCCGTATAGATATGGTTGTGGGAGATAAGGAAATCATGCCATGGATAAAAGATATAAAATATGAACCATGGAGTATATCCGATCATGCCCCATTGATGGTACAAATGGTAACCAAGAAAAAAAGACAGATAAATATGATAATCAACCCATTTTGGATAGAGGCATCGGGAGAAGATAGGGAAATTATGAGTAAAATACAGGCATATTTTGAGTGGAATGATGGATCAGCCTCAGAGAGGATTGTTTGGGACACCTTTAAGGTGGTACTATGAGGTATCATGAAAGAAAGAATTGTGAGGACGAAGAAAAAAGCTAGAAGAAGAAGAGGTTAGAAAGGAAGTAGAGAAGGCAGAACAGCAATTTATAAAAACAAGATTAGAAAAAGATAGAAGAGAGTGGGAGGAGGCAATAGGGAGGTACAAAGAGCTATTGGCAGCAAAGGCAAAAAAGACACTATTTCATTCAGAGCAGAAGAGGTATCTTGAAGGGGGAAAGCAAGGGAGATGGCTAGCCAAGCTGACAAAAGAAGTAAAAGATAAAACACAAATAGCAGCAGTTAAAGATAGAGAGGGATGGATAGTAAGAGAACAGGAAGGAATTATTAAGGTTTTTTCTGACTTCTACAGAAATGTATATACAGTGACCCCCCAACCTACGATGGCCCCGATATATGATAAAATCGACATACGATGGCCTCTCAGAGGCCATCGCATGTCGATGTCAGCATCGACATACGATGCTTTTTTATGTCGGGGCCATCGCATTAAGTGCTATCCGGCAGCGCAAAATGCTTAAGCTGCTGCCGGATAGCAGCTTAATGTTCCCCGTGTGGTGTGATAAGTATTACTTACCCCTCCATGATGCTCCAGGGTCCACAGGGCCCTTTCATTTCTGGCAGCCTCCCAGCCTGTCACTTAGAGCACATGGTAAATGAGCTTTTACACCTTGTTCGCACTGGTTTGGTGCTGTGCAACGTCCACTGCTGCCGTGGCGCTGTGTCTTCGGGGAGGTGCAGCCCAGGGACTGGTTTGAGTGGAAAAATAAATGAAATATTAATGATAATATATAGCGAAGGAAACAACAAACCGTAGGAATAGATGAAAGAGGATGGTCGTACGAAAGGCAGTAATAGTGAATGGTGTGGCAGGGCCCTAGGTGAAAATTGAAATGGCAGTGAGGGGAAAATGCTTTTTTTTTTTTCTAGAATATGGTTCGGAGTAAATTGGGGGAAAAGAAAGGGAAGGTAAAAGAAGGTTTATTAATATGAAGAATAAAGATGAATATGGGAGATACGGGTTGGACAGGGAACTAGACCCAAAATTTATATTACTATGTCTGAGGATAATTGAAATTCTGTCAGGGACATCCATCCTCTATCTCTATCCTCTGAATCAATCAATCCTGACCACCTTCAAACCATGGTGGATGATTCCGTATCGCGGTCGATACATTCCGCTGTTTCAACATTACAGGACAATATCACCAAATCGGTGACCATGGCCTTGTCACGTTCTATCCCTATAGACTCTACCATACTTGGCACCTCCACACCCTTTGACCAATATTGGTGTTACGCCGAGCGCTCCGGGTCCCCGCTCCTCCCCGGAGCGCTCGCTTCACTCCCTCCGCTGCAGCGCTCCGGTCACGTCCTCTGACCCGGGGCGCTGCGATCCTGCTGCCAGCCGGGATGCGATTCGCGATGCGGGTAGCGCCCGCTCGCGATGCGCACCCCGGCTTCCCTACCTGACTCGCTCCCCGTCTGTTCTGTCCCGGCGCGCGCGGCCCCGCTCCCTAGGGCGCGCGCGCGCCGGGTCTCTGCGATTTAAAGGGCCACTGCGCCGCTGATTGGCGCAGTGGTTCCAATTAGGGTTTTCACCTGTGCACTTCCCTATATTACCTCACTTCCCTTGCACTCCCTTGCCGGATCTTGTTGCCTTAGTGCCAGTGAAAGCGTTCCTTGTGTGTTCCTTGCCTGTGTTTCCAGACCTTCTGCCGTTGCCCCTGACTACGATCCTTGCTGCCTGCCCCGACCTTCTGCTACGTCCGACCTTGCTTCTGCCTACTCCCTTGTACCGCGCCTATCTTCAGCAGCCAGAGAGGTGAGCCGTTGCTAGTGGATACGACCTGGTCACTACCGCCGCAGCAAGACCATCCCGCTTTGCGGCGGGCTCTGGTGAAAACCAGTAGTGGCTTAGAACCGGTCCACTAGCACGGTCCACGCCAATCCCTCTCTGGCACAGAGGGTCCACTACCTGCCAGCCGGCATCGTGACAGTAGATCCGGCCATGGATCCCGCTGAAGTTCCTCTGCCAGTTGTCGCTGACCTCACCACGGTGGTCGCCCAGCAGTCACAACAGATAGCGCAACAAGGCCAACAGCTGTCTCAACTGACCGTTATGCTACAACAGTTGCTACCACAGCTTCAGCAGTCATCTCCTCCGCCAGCTCCTGCACCTCCTCCGCAGCGAGTGGCCGCTCCTGGGATACGCTTATCCTTGCCAGATAAATTTGATGGGGACTCTAAGTTTTGCCGTGGCTTTCTCTCCCAATGTTCCCTGCATCTGGAGATGATGTCGGACCTGTTTCCCACTGAAAGGTCTAAGGTGGCTTTCGTAGTCAGTCTTCTGTCCGGAAAAGCCCTGTCATGGGCCACACCGCTCTGGGACCGCAATGACCCCGTCACTGCCTCTGTACACTCCTTCTTCTCGGAAATCCGAAGTGTCTTTGAGGAACCTGCCCGAGCCTCTTCTGCTGAGACTGCCCTGTTGAACCTGGTCCAGGGTAATTCTTCCGTTGGCGAGTACGCCGTACAATTCCGTACACTTGCTTCAGAATTGTCCTGGAATAATGAGGCCCTCTGCGCGACCTTCAAAAAAGGCCTATCCAGCAACATTAAAGATGTTCTGGCCGCACGAGAAATTCCTGCTAATCTACATGAACTTATTCACCTAGCCACTCGCATTGACATGCGTTTTTCTGAAAGGCGTCAGGAACTCCGCCAAGATATGGACTCTGTTCGCACGAGGCGTTTCGTCTCCTCGGCTCCTCTCTCCTCTGGTCCCCTGCAATCTGTTCCTGTGCCCCCCGCCGTGGAGGCTATGCAGGTCGACCGGTCTCGCCTGACACCCCAAGAGAGGACACGACGCCGTATGGAGAACCTCTGCCTGTACTGTGCTAGTACCGAACACTTCCTGAGGGATTGTCCTATCCGTCCTCCCCGCCTGGAAAGACGTACGCTGACTCCGCACAAAGGTGAGACAGTCCTTGATGTCTACTCTGCTTCTCCACGTCTTACTGTGCCTGTGCGGTTGTCTGCCTCTGCCTTCTCCTTCTCTACAGTGGCTTTCTTGGACTCTGGATCTGCAGGAAATTTTATTTTAGCCTCTCTCGTCAACAGGTTCAACATCCCAGTGACCGGTCTCGCCAGACCCCTCTACATCAATTGTGTAAATAATGAAAGATTGGACTGTACCATACGTTTCCGCACGGAGCCCCTTCTTATGAGCATCGGATCTCATCATGAGAGGATTGAACTTTTGGTCCTCCCCAATTGCACCTCGGAGATTCTCCTTGGACTTCCCTGGCTTCAACTTCATTCCCCAACCCTGGATTGGTCCACTGGGGAGATCAAGAGTTGGGGGTCCTCTTGTTCCAAGAACTGTCTAAAACCGGTTCCCAGTAACCCTTGCCGTAACTCTGTGGTTCCTCCAGTAACCGGTCTCCCTAAGGCCTATATGGACTTCGCGGATGTTTTCTGCAAAAAACAAGCTGAGACTCTACCTCCTCACAGGCCTTATGATTGCCCTATCGACCTCCTCCCGGGTACTACTCCACCCCGGGGCAGAATTTATCCTCTCTCTGCCCCAGAGACTCTTGCCATGTCCGAATACGTCCAGGAGAATCTAAAAAAGGGCTTTATCCGTAAATCCTCCTCTCCTGCCGGAGCCGGATTTTTCTTTGTGTCCAAAAAAGATGGCTCCCTACGTCCTTGCATTGACTACCGCGGTCTTAATAAAATCACGGTTAAGAACCGCTACCCCTTACCCCTCATCTCTGAACTCTTTGATCGCCTCCAAGGTGCCCACATCTTCACTAAATTGGACTTAAGAGGCGCCTATAACCTCATCCGCATCAGAGAGGGGGACGAGTGGAAAACGGCATTTAACACCAGAGATGGACACTTTGAGTATCTGGTCATGCCCTTTGGACTGTGTAATGCCCCTGCCGTCTTCCAAGACTTTGTCAATGAAATTTTTCGTGATCTATTATACTCCTGTGTTGTGGTATATCTGGACGATATCCTAATTTTTTCTGCCAATCTAGAAGAACACCGCCAGCATGTCCGTATGGTTCTTCAGAGACTTCGTGACAACCAACTCTATGCCAAAATTGAGAAATGTCTGTTTGAATGCCAATCTCTTCCTTTTCTAGGATATTTGGTCTCTGGCCAGGGACTACAGATGGATCCAGACAAACTCTCTGCCGTCTTAAATTGGCCACGCCCCTCCGGACTCCGTGCTATCCAACGCTTTTTGGGGTTCGCCAATTATTACAGGCAATTTATTCCACATTTTTCTACCATTGTGGCTCCTATCGTGGCTTTAACCAAGAAAAATGCTGATCCCAAGTCCTGGCCTCCTCAAGCAGAAGACTCCTTTAAACGACTCAAGTCTGCCTTTTCTTCGGCTCCCGTGCTCTCCAGACCTGACCCTTCCAAACCCTTCCTATTGGAGGTTGATGCCTCCTCAGTAGGAGCTGGAGCTGTTCTTCTACAAAAAAATCCTTCCGGGCATGCTGTCACTTGTGGTTTTTTCTCTAGGACCTTCTCTCCAGCGGAGAGGAACTACTCCATCGGGGATCGAGAGCTTCTAGCCATTAAATTAGCACTTGAGGAATGGAGGCATCTGCTGGAGGGATCAAGATTTCCTGTTATTATCTACACCGACCACAAGAACCTCTCCTACCTCCAGTCGGCCCAACGGCTGAATCCTCGCCAGGCCCGGTGGTCTCTGTTCTTTGCCCGATTTAATTTTGAGATTCACTTTCGTCCTGCCGATAAGAACATTAGGGCCGATGCTCTCTCTCGTTCCTCGGATGCCTCAGAAGTTGATCTCCCTCCGCAACACATCATTCCACCTGACTGCCTGATCTCCACTTCTCCTGCCTCCATCAGGCAGACTCCTCCAGGAAAGACCTTTGTTTCTCCACGCCAACGCCTCGGAATCCTCAAATGGGGTCACTCCTCCCATCTCGCAGGTCATGCGGGCATCAAGAAATCTGTGCAACTCATCTCCCGCTTCTATTGGTGGCCGACTCTGGAGACGGATGTTGGGGACTTTGTGCGAGCCTGCACTATCTGTGCCCGGGATAAGACTCCTCGCCAGAAGCCCGCTGGTTTTCTTCATCCTCTGCCTGTCCCCGAACAGCCTTGGTCTCTGATTGGTATGGATTTTATTACTGATTTACCCCCTTCCCGTGGCAACACCGTTATTTGGGTGGTCGTTGATCGATTCTCCAAAATGGCACATTTCATCCCTCTTCCTGGTCTTCCTTCTGCGCCTCAGTTGGCTAAACAATTTTTTGTACACATTTTTCGTCTTCACGGGTTGCCTACGCAGATTGTCTCGGATAGAGGGGTCCAATTCGTGTCTAAATTCTGGAGGGCTCTCTGTAAACAACTCAAGATTAAATTAAATTTTTCCTCTGCATATCATCCCCAGTCCAATGGACAAGTAGAAAGAATTAACCAGATCCTGGGTGATTATTTGCGACATTTTGTTTCCTCCCGCCAGGATGACTGGGCAGATCTCCTTCCATGGGCCGAATTTTCGTATAACTTCAGGGTCTCTGAATCTTCCTCCAAATCCCCATTTTTCGTGGTGTACGGCCGTCACCCTCTTCCCCCCCTCCCTACCCCCTTGCCCTCTGGTCTGCCCGCTGTGGATGAAATTTCTCGTGACCTTTCCATTATATGGAGAGAGACCCAAAATTCTCTTTTACAGGCTTCTTCACGCATGAAGAGGTTCGCGGATAAGAAGAGAAGAGCTCCCCCCGTTTTTTCCCCTGGAGACAAGGTATGGCTCTCCGCTAAATATGTCCGCTTCCGTGTCCCTAGCTACAAGTTGGGACCACGCTATCTTGGTCCTTTCAAAATTTTGTGTCAAATTAATCCTGTCTCTTATAAACTTCTTCTTCCTCCTTCTCTTCGTATCCCTAATGCCTTTCACGTCTCTCTTCTCAAACCACTCATCCTCAACCGTTTTTCTCCCAAATCTGTTCCTCCCACTCCTGTTTCCGGCTCCTCGGACGTCTTCTCGGTCAAGGAAATTTTGGCTGCCAAAAAGGTCAGAGGGAAAAATTTTTTTTTAGTTGACTGGGAGGGTTGTGGTCCTGAAGAGAGATCCTGGGAACCTGAGGACAACATCCTTGACAAAAGTCTGCTCCTCAGGTTCTCAGGCTCCAAGAAGAGGGGGAGACCCAAGGGGGGGGGTACTGTTACGCCGAGCGCTCCGGGTCCCCGCTCCTCCCCGGAGCGCTCGCTTCACTCCCTCCGCTGCAGCGCTCCGGTCACGTCCTCTGACCCGGGGCGCTGCGATCCTGCTGCCAGCCGGGATGCGATTCGCGATGCGGGTAGCGCCCGCTCGCGATGCGCACCCCGGCTTCCCTACCTGACTCGCTCCCCGTCTGTTCTGTCCCGGCGCGCGCGGCCCCGCTCCCTAGGGCGCGCGCGCGCCGGGTCTCTGCGATTTAAAGGGCCACTGCGCCGCTGATTGGCGCAGTGGTTCCAATTAGGGTTTTCACCTGTGCACTTCCCTATATTACCTCACTTCCCTTGCACTCCCTTGCCGGATCTTGTTGCCTTAGTGCCAGTGAAAGCGTTCCTTGTGTGTTCCTTGCCTGTGTTTCCAGACCTTCTGCCGTTGCCCCTGACTACGATCCTTGCTGCCTGCCCCGACCTTCTGCTACGTCCGACCTTGCTTCTGCCTACTCCCTTGTACCGCGCCTATCTTCAGCAGCCAGAGAGGTGAGCCGTTGCTAGTGGATACGACCTGGTCACTACCGCCGCAGCAAGACCATCCCGCTTTGCGGCGGGCTCTGGTGAAAACCAGTAGTGGCTTAGAACCGGTCCACTAGCACGGTCCACGCCAATCCCTCTCTGGCACAGAGGGTCCACTACCTGCCAGCCGGCATCGTGACAATTGGTTACCTGAAAATTCAATTTCAAAATTCTTAAGGATCTTCAAAGGTCTTAAGGATCCTGGTAAATCTAACAGCAATGTGTCATGTGTCTGATGGCTCCCATTCCCCTAGATTGGTAAAATCGGCCAAAGGGGTTCACCAAGAAAAGTTCATTACACCTCGACCGGATGATGGTTACAATGTCAGTGTAACTCAGCTACACAATTTACCCTCTGCCTGAGAGGAGAGTTATCATAAACGGGCTAAGAAATCTACTAAACAAACAAAATCTGACTCTTTCCAAGAGTCTTCCTCTGATGAATCTATGGATTCTCAAGATGGTATTATATAGGATTATGATTATATTTTGGAGGACAGTGGAGAACTCCTTGATAACCCTGATATTCAGGAAGACTAGATTTTGGGGGATTCTGGCGAGCCATTTTTCGATCCCTCTTTAATACGCCATCCTAAATCAGGGGAATGGCTCCCTAACCCAAAACTGGCAAAATATTTATCTTTATGGGTTAAGAAAGGCTTGGATAGGGCCTCAAGAATTAAATTGAAGGCTGAATGCTCGAGACCCACTCTTCCCCATAATGCCTGAGTTACCCCAGAATTTGATCCAATACTGACTAAATTTCAGATGAAATCGGGGAAAAACCCCAAGAAGGGTGTAGATAGGAGCTTTAAGGCTTGCCAAGACAAGCTGATGGCCCTCCATGGAACCCTTACAAAAATTCTTGACTTGGCCGAAGAAGCCTCTAATAATGACAAATCTGTTGACACGGAAGTTCTATGGGGATGAGCTCAATGAGCCAAATGCCTTTTCGGCAATACAAATTCTGCCATATGTACCGAGCGAAAATGCTCAATCCTTATGAAAAATGAACCCCAACTAACCAATTTGGCTTCTAATGAGCCAAATTAGTATGCTATTTGGGGAAGATTTTATTAGAGAAATGGGGAAATATGTGGGCTTATTCTCCTCGCTAACTAAAGCCCAATCTTCCATGAGGAAAGTATTCCCCCAAAAGGTTTTTGGTAAGGCTGGGAAAAGCCGAGGCCGCTTTTCCAGCTGAGCCCCTTAATACAGACAACAGTTCAGATACTCCCATCAACCTGACCGATCCTCTTACTCAGAACCATCCACAGCCCCTCCACCCTTCTTCCCATACTGGGGCAGGCCATGGTGTGCTAGAGGACAACAAGGTTTCCAACGTTCCAGAACATCTTCAGGTAAGTCTTCCATCTTTTTCTCAAAACATTCCATTAGGCGGAAGACTCATACATTTTTCAAAAAATTTGAGGATGATTACTTCTGACTCATAGATTCTGAATACCATTTCTGAGTACCAGATAGAGTTTGTTTCCCCTCCCATTCAATTCACCCTTCCTCATCCCATACATTTTTCATTAGCGGATAAAATCTAGTCAGTTCAGAGGTAAAAGATCTCATTGCAAAACAAGCAATTATCCCTGTTTCTCTCCAGGTTTCCTCAGCAATCTCTTTCTCGTCACAGACCAGTAATCAACCTATGACTTCTCAACAATTTTGTGACTTATCTTCACTTCAAGATGGAGGGCATCCATCTATTACGAGACATCCTCCTAAAAGACCATTAGATGATTAAAATAGATTTAAAGGATGCGTATGTAACATTTCCGAATCATCCTTCTTCCCAAATGTTCCTTTAGTTCATTTGGGACAATCAAAAATGGTAATTCACATGCCACCCAACTCCTTGCTGACATTGCCAAAGATTTTTGGCATTTTTGTCTAGAAAGACATATTGTATTGAAGGCGGAATACCTTCCTGGAATTTCCAATTCGGTTGCAGATTGGAACTCCCGTTTTCTGACAGATTTCAGGGATTGGAAGCTTCACACTCAAGTGTTTCATCAAATCAATCTTTTATGGAGTCCGCTACACTTGGATCCCTTACGAACATCTATCTTTCACATCTTGAATTTTTTTCCACCTCTTTTGACGCCAGTAAGGCTTACAAAACAATTAATTTATATTGTTCTTCCACTTCCTCTAGACATTCGCCGATTGATTCAATATCTATTGGTAAATACCCTCTCGTATGCAAACTTTTGAAAGGTAATCGTTTCCCCCGTCCTCCTTTACCCAAATATAATTCCACTTGGGACGTCAATATCCTTCTAGATTTATTTTTAACTTGGGAAGATAATTACTTCTTATCTCTCAAGTTTCTCTCTTTTAACCCTCAAGTTTCTCTCTTTTAACCCCTTAAGGACCACAGCATTTTTTGCACATCTGACCACTGTCACTTTAAGCATTATTAACTCTGCGATGCTTGTACTTATGAATTTGATTCCGAGATAGTTTTTTCGTGACATATTCTACTTTATGTTAGTGGTAAATTGCAGTCGATACTTGAATCATTTTTTTTAAGACATCAGAGGGCTTCAAAGTTCAGCAGCAATTTTCCAATTTTTCAAGTAAATTTCAAAATCTGAATTTTTTAGGGGCAAGTTCAGTTTTGAAGTGAATTTGAGGGTCTTTATGTTAGAAATACCCCATAATGGACCCCAACATGAAAACTGCACCCCTCAACATATTCAAAATGACATTCAGAAAGTTTGTTAACCCTTTAGGTGTTTCACCGGAATAGCAGAAAAGTGGAGGTGAAAATTCTAAATCTTAATTTTTTACACTAACAAGTTCTTGTAGACCCATATTTTCTTATTTTTACAAGGGGTAAAAGGAGAAAAGCCCCCCAAAATTTGTAACCCAATTTCTCTCAAGTAAGGAAATACCTCATACGTGGATGTAAAGTGCTTTGTGGGCGCACTAGAGGGCTCAGAAGAGAAGGAGCGACAATGGTATTTTGGAGGGCGAATTTTGCTGAAATGGTTTTTGCGGGGCATGTCACATTTAGGAAGCCCTAATGGTGCCAGAACAGCGAAAAACACCTCACATGGTATACTATTTGGGAAACTACACCCCTCAAGGAACGTAAAAAGTGGTACAGTGAGCCTTAACACCCCACAGGTGTTTAACGAATATTCAATAAAGTTGGACGTGAAAATGAAATTTATTTTTTCACTAAAATGCTTGTTACCCCAATTTTTTTTCACAAGGGGTAATAGGTAAAAATGTCCCACCAAATTTAAAACCCCATTTCATTTGAGTAAGGAACTATATCATATGTGGATGTAAAGTGATCTGCGGGTGCACTAGAGGGCTCAAAAGGGAAGGAGCAACATTGGGCTTTTGGAAAGGGAATTTTGCTGAAATGGTTTTTGCGGGGCATGTCTCATTTAGGAAGCCCCCGTGGTGCCAGAACAGCAAAAAAAAAAACCCACATGGCATATTATTTGGGAAACTACACCCCTCAAGGAACGTAACAAGGGGTACAGTGAGCCTTAACACCCCAAAGGTGGTTGACGACTTTGCCTTAAAGTTGGACGTGAAAATGAAAAAATTTATTTTTTTTACTAAAATGCTGATGTTACCCCAAATTTTTCATTTTCACAAGGGATAATAGGTGAAAATGTCCCCCAAAACATTAAACCCCATTTCTCTTGAGTAAGGAAATACCTCATAAGTGGATGTAAAGTGATCTGCGGATGCACTAAAGGGCTCAGAAGGGAAGAAGTGACATTCGGCTTTTGGAAAGCGAATTTTGCTGAAATGGTTTTTGGGGGGCATGTCTCATTTAGGAAACCCCCATGGTGCCAGAACCGCGAAAAACACCCCACATGGCACACTATTTGGGAAACTAAACCCCTCAAGGAAAGTAACAAGGGGTTCATTGGTGTTAAGGCTCACTATACCCCTTATTACATTCCATGAGGGGTGTAGTTTCCAAAATGGGGTCACATGTGGGTATTTATTTTTTTGCGTTTATGTCAGAACCGCTGTAACCAACAGCCACCCCTGTGCAAATCACCAGTTTAGGCCTCAAATGTACACAGTGCGCTCTCACTCCTGAGCCTTGTTGTGCGCCTGCAGAGCATTTTACGTCCACATATGGGGTATTTCCGTACTTGGGAGATTTTGTGTTACAAATTTTGGGGATCTTTTTTCATTTTACCTCTTATGAAAGGAAAAGAATGGGGCCACACCAGCATGTTAGTGTAAAAAAAATAAAAAAAATTTACACTAACATGCTGGTGTAGACCCCAACTTTACCTTTTCATAAGGGGTAAAAGGAGAAAAAGCCACCAAAAATTTGTAGCGCAATTTCTCCCAAGTATGGAGATTCCCATGTGTGGCCCTAAACTGTTGCCTTGAAATATGACAGGGCTCTGAAGTGAGAGAGCGCCATGCGCATTTGAGGCCAAAATTAGGGATTTTCATAGGGGTGTACCTGGATTCAAGCGTTACACTTGCCTCCTCCACCAAAAATACCATATGTCAGTTTCCCCTAAACAGGGTGCCTCCAGCTGTTGCAAAACTCCCAACAAGCCTGAACAGTCAATGGCTGTCCAGCAATACTGGGAGTTATTATTTTGCAACAGCTGGAGGCTCCGTTTTGGAAAAACTGACGTACAAGACGTTTTTATTGGGGGGGGGGGGGGGGCGACAGCGTAAGGGTGTAGTGTATAAGTAGTCTTTTACTCTTTATTTAGGGTTAGTGTAGTGTAGTTTTTTTAGGGTACATTCACATGGGGGGTCGAAGGTAACCGCCGCCGCACCATCGCCACCGCACCATCGCCATCATTTTCCCCCTGCTCTGCCCCGACATCCTATGCTGCCACCTCCTCCTATCCCCTTCAATTGGCCGATCAGGACTGACCGGCGAATCGCAGGGCAGGGGTGAAAGTTAATTTTCCCCGCTCTGCCCGCCCCTGCCCTGCGATTTGTCAGTTAGTCCTGATCGGCCAATCAAAGGGGATAGGAGGAGGTAGCACCCTGCCACCTCACTCCTATCCTTCAGTATGGTCTGAGCTGTCTCTGACAGCTCTGATCATCCCTATTTTCCGGGCTGTTGGGTCATCAGCGACCCGATCAGCCTGGAATCGCCACAAATCGCCGATTTGAACTGATGGGAAGTTGGATGGGAAAATGATTAAAATAAATAAAATGCTGGTGTTACCCTAAATTTTTCATTTTTACAAGGGAAAATAGGTAAAAAGCCCTCCAAAATTTGTAACCCCATTTCTTCTGAGTAAGAACATACCCCATATGTTGATGTAAAGTGCTCTTCTGGCGAACTACAGTGCTCAGAAAAGAAGGAGCGTTATTGGACTTTTGGAGAGAGTTGGGCATTGTAGTTCGCCCACAGAGCATTTTACTTCCTATCATGGGGTATTTCCATACTAGATGGGGTTACAAATTTTGGGGGGCATTTTCTCCCATTACCTTTTGTAAAAATAGTAAATTTGGGGGGAAAAACTCCACTTTAGTGAAAAAAAAAGTTTTTCATTTACACATCCGACTTTAATGAAATGTCGTCAAACACCTGTGGGGTGTTAAGGCTCACTGGACCCCTTGTTACCTGCCTTGAGAGGTGTAGTTCCCAAAATAGTGTGCCATGTGTTTTTTTTTTTTGCTGTTCTGGCACAATAGGGGCTTCCTAATGCGACATGCCCCCCAAAAACCATTTCAGCAAAATTCACACTCCAAGATACCATTGTTGCTCCTTCCCTTCTGAGCCCTCTACTGCGCCCTCCGAACACTTTACATACTCGAGAGAAATTGGGTTACAAATTTTGGGGGGATTTTTCTCCTATTACCCCTTGTAAAAATGTAAAAACTGGGTCTACAAGAAAATGCGAGTGTAAAAAATGAATATTTAGAATTTTCTCCTTCATTTTGCTGCTATTCCTGTGAAATACCTAAAGGGTTAACAAACTTTCTGAACGTCATTTTGAATACTTTGATGGGTGCAGTTTCTATAATGGTGTCATTTATGGAGTACTTGTAATATAAAGGCCCTTCAAATCCACTTCAAATCTGAACTGGTCCCTGGAAAATTCAGATTTTGAAAATTTCGTGAAAAATTTGAAAATTGCTGCTAAACTTTTAAGCCCTCTGATGTCTTCCAAAAGTGAAAACATGTCAACTTTATGATGCAAATATAAAAGAGACATATTGTATATGTGAATCAATATAAAATTTATTTGGCATGTCTATTTTCCTTACAAGCAGAGAGCTTCAAAGTTAGAAAAAAGCTAAATTTTCAAATTGTTCATGAAATTTTGGAATTTGTCACCAGGAAATGATGCAAGTATCGACGAAAATTTACCACTATGTTAAAGTAGAATATGTCACGAAAAAACAATCTCAGAATCAAATTCATAAGTAAAAGCATCCCAGAGTTATTAATGCTTAAAGTGACAGTGGTCAGGTGTGCAAAAAATGCTCTGGTCCTTAAGGGGTTAAAATGGCATAATATGAGCATCTTATCTTACTATAAAATTGGAGATTTTCCTATCCTTGGTGAAGGAAAATATAGATTTTATTAAAGACAAGACACAAGTATTATGCTTAATAACTTCTGTAAATATTACAGAAAAAACTTTGAATGCATAGTGCAACCAAACTTGTTGCTATTTCTCACACAACCAATCAGAGAAGGATGCATAATATATATGTAACTGCCACCTTAAGCTCCTCCTTCATCTTTGCGGCAAAGAGTAAAAGTTCATAAAAACAGGAATACAGTCTCGGTTCATATAAGATAAGCCGTCTTGGAGAAACATTTCTTGAGTGGAAACAGGAACTGTAAAAACATGGTATATTATTCTGGAAGATGACACCATTAAGTGGCTGTGAAAACAAAAGAAAGACATAGCAACACTATAGGGATGGGTCCACAGGGAGGGATAATACTCGCATCTTGTCTCTAATAAAATGTATATTTTACTTCACCAAGGATTGAAAAATCTCCAATTCTTGACCAGTCATTCAGCCATGTCCTTATGTCAGATATCTTATCAGCTGTTACAATAGTAAATATCAGGCAGTCATCTGATTCTCATATAATAGTTGTTTTTAAACTTTGTTCTGTAGTTTTTGGCTTAGCTATTTTAAGGAAATAATTGTTTAGCACAATGAGCAAAGTCACAGTATAATTAAACTTCCTTTGGAAAGTACCAGGCAAAAGTGTTATAACTGATAGCAGATACATGCCTAGTAAGAGGCAAAGTTCAATAATACCACGTTGAGCCTATAAACTGACATATTATAGTTTCAGTTAAATACTATGTCTAAACAATATTTAATAAAATACGGCTGTAGTTATGTAGGTTTCGATCTGAACACAAATAAAAAAAATACACTCAATGGGGGAGATTTATCAAAACGTATCCAGAGGAAAAGTTGCTGAGTTGCCCATAACAACCAATCAGATCACTTCTTTCATTTTTCAGAGGCCTTTTCAAAAATGAAAGAAGGAATCTGATATGGAGATGGAATAAAACTACCATTGCTTGATATTTGGTGAGTGCTGGGACTTTTTTCTACTATGCATTGATTAATTCTCGTGCACCACCTACCACAGAAGTGCCGACCTTCACCTACTCCAAAGATTTAAGTAAGATCCTTAAAGGGTTTTAACAGTGTGTGCAAGGCAATTCTTAAAATCTAATTCAAATCTCTAGTATACTAATACACTACTTATTTAATACATACAAATCCATGCTAAAATTCACGCATCTGACCCATGTAAAAGTACACTAAGGTACTTGCAACCACTAATTCCTTAGCTAGTTTGGACCGATGTTTGAAGAATAAAAGAATTAGACTCAGAATTATGGTAAGACATATAGGCATTTGAGTCAAGCAATTTTGCAGCAGATTTTGTTGCTATCCATTGACGTCAACAGGTCTGCAAAAATTCTGCATCCGAATTTCCACAGCCGATTATGAATGTGTGAATGTACCCTGAAGGTATACAGCTACTTAAAGCGTACCTGTCAGATCCAACTAAAAAACATTTTTTTTAAATATATCACTCAGTACCTAATCCTGACCATGCACATCAAATTTTTATGTGTCTAGCACCTCTATTTTTTTTTAATTACACTTTTAATTTAGCTCACTAGTCTGAATTCCTTTCAAAGGGAGGGGTGTGGCCTCACTGTACAGGTCTCCGCCCCCTCCCTCGTTATGCTGTCTGCTCACATCTCCCCTAGCATTAGCAAAACTAGAACTCCCAGCTTGTCCTCACTGACAGTAGCGGGACACAAGCTGACAGTGAGAGGATTTTTCCTCCAGCTATGAGCCCTGCACTCACAGCTGTCAATCAAGGAAGTATGTCCATGATGCACACTTCCAGTGTACTGTCACCAATATCTAAAAAACAGGGCCTTCTGTTCTAACAGTGATTGACACAGGCTACCCTGATATGTGGAGACTGGTAAAGTTAAGTGTTAAGGGTCCATTCATACGTACAGTATCCGGCGTGCAGTATCCTTCCAGTTGCCTGACCTGTGTCAGAATGTGATCACATAACTGGAGTCATGTTATGAATTTGGCATTACAGTTTGCTTATTTCAGTTTTTTTTTTTTCATGGATGTATCTTTTGCTTAAAACAGCATGATTTTTAACATTGGGTACATACATAAATAGATGGACTGCTACAAATATTGAAGGAAAAGTGTCACTGTGTCGCCAATCAATAGTATTTGCTTTCCAATCAATTATCCATTTGAATTCTAAAACAGAACGTTTTCACTCCAGTATAACAAGGTGTACCCCAGTATATCTAGGTGCTTTTAACCCCTTAAGGACCAAGGACGTACCGGTCCTGCTCTTCTGATATAACGCGGGGTTACACAGTAACCCCGCGTCATATCATGGTGGGCCCGGCGTCATAGTGAAGCCGGGACCCGCCTCTAATAGCGCGCAGCGCCGATCGCGGCGCTGCGCGCTATTAACCCTTTAGCCGCGTGCTCAAAGCTGAGCCGCGCGGCTAAAAGTGAAAGTGAAAGTTCCCGGCTAGCTCAGTCGGGCTGTTCGGGATAGCCGCGGCTAATCGCGGCATCCCGAACAGCTGACAGGACAGCGGGAGGGCCCCTTCCTGCCTCCTCGCTGTCCGATCGCCGAATGACTGCTCAGTGCCTGAGATCCAGGCATGAGCAGTCATCCGGCAGAATCGTTGATCACTGGTTTCTTATGAGAAACCAGTGATCAACATAGAAGATCAGTGTGTGCAGTGTTATAGGTCCCTATGGGACCTATAACACTGCAAAAAAAAAGTGGAAAAAAAAAGTGAATAAAGATCATTTAACTCCTCCCCTATTAAAAGTTTGAATCACCCCCCTTTTCCAATAAAAAAAAAAACCACAGTGTAAATAAAAATAAACATATGTGGTATCACCGCGTGCGGAAATGTCCGAATTATAAAAATATATCATTAATTAAACCGCTCGGTCAATGGCGTGCGCGCAAAAAAATTCCAAAGTCCAAAATAGTGCATTTTTGGTCACTTTTTATATCATTTAAAAATGAATAAAAAGTGATCAATAAGTCCTATCAATGCAAAAATGGTACCGTTAAAAACTTCAGATCACGGCGCAAAAAATGAGCGCTCATACCGCCCCATACACGGAAAAATAAAAAAGTTATAGGGGTCAGAAAATGACAATTTTAAACGCATTAATTTTCCTGCATGTAGTTATGATTTTTTCCAGAAGTCCGACAAAATCAAACCTATATAAGTAGGGTATCATTTTAATCGTATGGACCTACAGAATACATATCAGGTGTCATTTTTACCGAAAAATGTACTACGTAGAAACGGAAGCCCCCAAAAGTTACAAAACAGCGGTTTTTTTTCAATTTTGTCGCACAATGATTTTTTTTCCCGCTTCACCATAGATTTTTGGGCAAAATGACTGATGTCATTACAAAGTATAATTGGTGGCGCAAAAAATAAGCCATCATTTGGATTTTTAGGTGTAAATTTGAAAGAGTTATGATTTTTTAAAGGCAAGGAGCAAAAAACGAAAATGCAAAAACGGAAAAACCTCCGGTCCTTAAGGGGTTAAATTGAGTCTCTGCATCTTAGGCTAGGCAGTATCAACGACTGGCAAAGTGCTCTGTGCTTCAGCCTTTAAATATGTGTTTTTTAGTGTTTGTGTTCTAGTACAGATTCCACTCGAAAGTGTATGTATATTGAGAGGGATAAAGAGTAAAAAAAATGTTGGCTTAGAGAGTTCCTAACTAAGAAGGGTTCATAGGACATCTAACATTAAGTTTGTCCATTCATCCAGAAATAATTACATGTAAAAACGCTTGTGGATAAGGAATTACACATTTATTTTGAAAACTTCATCATTTATTATTAACCAGTAGTAATAGATCAATAAACAACTATGCCAAATACAAGCTTCCTTACACAACAAAACATGACTTAGTGGTGTCAAGGGTCTCCTGTAGCAGTGCCATTAGGAACGATATAGTTGGCAAATGCTGCCAATCTGCAGCTTTATATGCCCTATAATTCCATTTAAGTAACAGAATAAAAATTTAAATCAAATCTTGCAGCCAAAAGAATCAAACCCTAAAAATGTAGCAGTTCAATTAGATAAGAGGTTTTTAAGATTGTGTTAACATGGGGAGACATGTCAATACACATTTTAGTGGCAATAGCAAGTGCTGTAATCTTCCGTAGTCAGACATTGAATGCATGGTTGTGTAAATAGGGTTGTGTATACAGACTGTAGTATAAGAATATGATAAGAGTTGTAGTATCATGTGGCTGAAGTGGTTATCTGAACACAAGGCTTCAGGAAATAAAACCTGAGCCAGAGTTTATGAAAAAACAACTTGGAACTTTATTTCCGATGCAGATCAATACAGTAACAATACTTTGGAATACTTCAAATGTGTAATCCAGGTATTAAGGATACACATTTAGTTTAGGAGCAAATGACAAAGTGTTACTAGTCATTGTCCAGAAGATATTTGCAAATATTTTCTTTGGTTGTGCTGATTCTTGTAGTTCTGCTTTGCTTTTGATTACATTTTGTTACATTTCTCCCATGCTGTATGCTCAGAGGCTAGGTTTACCCTAGGCATTACATGGTCCCTGCACTAGCTCAAAGGGGTTCTCCGCCCTTAGACATCTTATCCCCTATCCAAAGGATAGGGGATAAGATGTCTGATCGTGGGGGTCCTGCCGCTAGGGACCCCCGCAAACTCTCCGGCAGCACCTACTTGTCATCAGCTGCATGAGCGAAGATCGCTCCGTGCATGATGATTCACGATACAGGGGCCGGAGTATCATGACGTCATGTCCCGCCCCTCAATGCAAGTCTATGGGAGGGGGAGTGACGTTATGAGGGGGCGGAGCCATGGCGTCATGATACTCCGGCCCCTGTATTGTGATGCATCACGCATGGAGTGATCTTTGCTCATGCAGCTGATGACAAGTGGGTGCTGCCGGAGAGATAGAGAGGGTCCCCAGCGGCGGGACCCCTGCAATCAGACATCTTATCCCCTATCCATTGGATAGGGGATAACATGTCTAGGGGTGGAGTACCCCTTTAAGTCCAATTTTACTGGGGTAGCACTTACTGTCTTGAGCTATGCTGAGAAATGACTTTCTGAGTGTATCTAGAAGGTAATGCTCACTCGTTCGTCTGTCGCTAACTAGGCCAGGTCCAGAGGAATAAATACACCTAGTTCTTTGTTGCAATTAGGCTCATCAAATTTTCTTCTACTGTAGAGGGACACACTAGGCAAAATAACTTAACTAGAACAGTGCTAGAGATGTAGGCACTGTACAATTTTGTACCCTCATATACGCACTAAGGCCCATTTCACACTATAAAATGTCTCCGTTTTAAAGATCCGTTCAATGTTCCATTGTAAAAACCCTGAAAACCGGCCGTTAAGCAGCCATTAGAAAATCCCATTATAGTCTATGGGATTTTTACATTATCCGTTTTAGCCCGTTATAAATAATTAGACGTTATTTTGTGATGGAAGATAGTAACGGGAGAGTTTTTAGGCATATTGTAGCGCATTTTTCTGCCCTCATCAGTGCATACCGCATGCGTACATCTAAGTAGTGTACCATTTTGTACCTGTTTTGTACCTGTTATTCTGTCAAGGGCCTACATACTGTGAAAGTCCAAGCAAAAGTAATCACCGGCTGGTGTTTTCCGAAAAAACGTTTTTCAAGTGTACTGTAGCACATTTTTTGCCCTCACACTTGCATACCACATACCTACATCTAAGTAGTGTACAGTTTTGTACCTGTTAATCTGTCAAGGGCCTACATACTGTTAAAGTCCAAGCAACAGTACTTTTACAAACATACAGTCTATGGGATTTTTACATTATCGGTTTTAGCCCTTTATAAATAACGGACGGATGGAAGATAGTAACGGGAGAGTTTTTTGGCGTATTGTAGCTCATTTTTCTGCCCTCATCAGTGCATACCGCATACGTACATCTAAGTAGTGTATCATTTAGTACAAGAGGCAGAGGCCTAAATCCTTCAGGCAGAGGTTGCAGCAGACTAGGGGCGAGTGGCAGCAGGAGTCGCAGCGAGAGGCCTGAGCTCCCGTAATCAGTTAGCGGTTGTGTCTCGACCAGCAACCCATCTGCCGTCGTCGATTGGTTAACACGGCTATCCACTTCATTACAAGTTACATCTGACACCCCCAGTCAACAGTCGTTGGGTCCCTCAGACACAACCCTCAGTTGGCATGGCCTGGGAGCAGTCCCTGTCCTCCCATTGCCTCTATCCTTTGCTGTTCCCTCTCTTACAGAAGTATCTTATGCTGTGGGTTCAGCTCCACTATTCACTAAGGACGATCTAATAGATGACAGTCAGCAGCTACTGCCCAGCCAAGAAGGGAAGGAGACATGCGCCGCTTCCTCCACTAGGAGAGTGACGTGGGAGGCGGTGTTGCCAGCGTTCAGGGTCCTGAAGCAGACACTGTTGAGGAACCTGAAGAGGACATCAGTGACGTGCAGACACAACTCGATGATGATGAAGCCGATCGCAATTGGGAGCTGGGTGCAGAAGAGGCTTCATCATCATCAGGAGAAGAGAGTTGCAGGTTTCCCGTGAGGCAGCAGCTGAGCCAGCAAGGCAGTAGCATGGTTGGCAGTCAGCGTGGTGGCAGAAGTTGAAATTCTGGAGCCAAACGTGACCGGCTATGTTAACATGCTTCGCGACAGCCTACCTTTCCGGGAGGTTCCTGGAGACGGCAGCAGTAGCAGTCAATTAGTGTGGACTCGGGTAGAAAACAGAGATGGTGCACATCTACAATCTTGTATAATGATCTGATTGCTTCTCAGCATAATATCAAAAACGAACAGGTTGTTAGTATACATTTTTGATCAAAAAGTACAAGCCCATTCGCCACGTCAAGGCCACCTATTTAGAGTGGGTCCCTAATGTCCCTAGCATAAAATGGCATAGCACTGGGCGGCGACCACCACCGCCACGACACCAGTGCCCACGGGGGGGAAACGACCCACTGGCAGAGCGGCCCCAATGCCACTCAAACCAGTCTATGGGTCGCACCTCCCCGCAGGGACATTAGGGACCCACTCTAAATAGGTGGCCTTGACGTGGCGAGTGGGCTTGTACTTTTTGATCAAAAATGTATACTAACTACCTGTTAGTTTTTGATATTATGCTGAGAAGCAATCAGATCATTATACAAGATTGTAGATGTGCACCATGTCTGTTTTCTACCTGAATTCACAATTAGTGTGGACTGTTGGTGGTAAAATCAGCTACTCAGCGGTGTGGCAGTTTTTCATCAAGCATCCGGAGAAGGTTAGCATAGCCACATGCAAGATATGTCGGTAAAAGGCGAAGCGTGGCCAGGGTCCCAATGTTGGCACCACGGCCCTGCATCAACACATACTTCGCCAACATAAAGCAGCCTGGGAGAACCGTGGCTCCGCTGTAGTGGTCCAGCCTGCTGCATCACCAAGTGGCCAGCCGCTCTGCTGCATCACCCAGTGGCCAGCCAAGTCTCCACCACCTCAGCCGAAGGGAGCTGTATGTCATACCCTCCTTCTGTCGCTCCAGATGCTCCTGCTTCTCCCACTTTTAGTCAGCCATTCCGCCAACAATCCATCGGCGAAGCCATGTCCAAGAGACAACAGTATGCGCCCACTCATCCAATGGTGCAGAAGCTGAATGTGCTCCTGTCTAAGTTGCTGGTGCTGCAGTCCCTCCCTTTTCAAGTGGTGGACTCTGCACCTTTCAGAGAACTGATGGCTTGTGCCGAGCCGAGATGGAGAATACCAAGCCGTCATTTCTTGGTGAAGAAGGCAGTACCAGCCCTGCACAATTTTGTGGAAAAGAAGGTGGGCCAATCCTAGAGCCTTTTGGTGTGTACCAAAGTGCATGGCAGCGCCGATGTGTGGAGCTGTAACTACGGTCAGGGACAATACATGTCCTTTACGGCTCACTGGGTGAATGTGGTTCCTGCACAGCCACAACCCCAACTTGGACAGGTCATGCCGCTTCCTCCTCCACGCTGTCAGCCCGTAGGTCTTGTGACAGTGTGTGGTTCTGCCTCCTCATCCTCCACCGTGTCCTCAGCCTCCACTGGCCAGACAAGTATCAGTGGCCCTTCAGCATACCATGTGTGCAGGGCACAGCTGTGTCAGGCTGTTCTTCACATGGTTTGCCTTGGCGAAAAGAATCACACAGGGGATGAACTAAAAGTCATTCGTAAAGAAATCGGAGCATGGCTTACTCCATGAAAACTGGACACGGGAACCATGGTGACCGACAACAGGAAGAACATCTTGGCCGTGCAGCGACAAGGAAGCGTGATCCATGTGCCCTGCATGGCACACGTGTTAAATCTGGTTGTCAAGCAGTTCCTGAAGTGTTCCCCCCATTTGCAAGACATCCTAAGAATGGGATGGAAACTTTGCATGCACTTCAGCCACTCGTACACCGCAAAGCACACCTTCCTTGAGCTGCAGCATCAGAATGGCATCCCCCAAAATAGCCTGATTTGAGACATTGCTACACGTTGGAATTCCACCCTGCATATGATGGACTGACTGTACGAACAGAGAAAAGCCATCACCGATTTCTTGATGATCCAAGCGGATAGGGGTAATCTCGTGTGTAACTTCAATGTGAACCAGTGGCAGGTAATGCGTGACATCTGCCGTTTGCTCAGGCCCTTTGAGGAAGCCACATTATACGTAAGTCGCCAGGATTACGGGATGAACGACGTCATTCCATTGCTTCATATCCTCCTGAACTGGAGGAGGAGGATGAGCGGCACAGTGGAGCACAGTTTAGGTTTGATGGGCGTGTTTCTAGTCATCTGACAGGAGAGGAGCAGCATGATGAACTAGAGGAGCTAGAGAGTTATGAGGAAGGCCAGACAGAGGACTCAGACACACCATGGCAGTATGCAGTGGAGATGGAGGCAGGGAGTCCCTCCTAATCACTTGCACAAATGGGACGATGCATGCTCACTTGGGTCACGAATTGTCACCCTTCGGCAGCGGGATGACTTCTGGGTCTCCACCTTATTGGACCCTCGCTACCGGCACAAAATGGGTGCCTTTTTTTTACACCCACTGAGAGGGAGGACAAACTGACCTACTACAGAGAGATCGTACGTAGTCAGTTCGCAGAAGCCTATCGGCGCCATCGTCCATCTACTAGCAGGTCTTACTCGGGGGCCCTCTGCGCTCACCTTCTACTGCCATGGCTGCTGGGGAGGGGTGGGGTGGCAGGAGTAGTACCAGCCCCATCAGTAGCAGCCTGAGTCTAGAGTCGCTGATGAGTACCTTTCTTCACCTACATAGTGAAGCAACTCATCAGCAGCAGGTAGACATGGAGCAGTACCTGAACCAGCAGGTGGTGGCATACCTTGACATGCCCATGCCAACACACCTTGAAGATCCGCTAGACTTCTGGGCAGCCAAACTTGATTTGTGGCCGCAACTTGCAGAGTTTGCCCTGGAAAAGCTGTCCTGCCCGGCCAGTAGTGTGGCATCAGAGGGGGTGTTAAGTGCGGCGGGGCCCATAGTCACCCCAAGGAGAACTCGTCTGTCCACAAAAAATGTGGAGAGACTGACCTTTGTGAAGATGAATCAGGCATGGATCAGCCAGGATTCCCATGGTAGATTGACCATGGTGCTACACCAACACTGCACAAATATGGATAGTGCCAAACAGATTTAAGGCACTGCTCCCCAGTTACAAACATTCCAGCCACCTTCATCACCGGGCACTGGTATTGCCACCCACCGCACCACTCTGTCACGGGGTCACTTTCAGGACTCATGATGCTGCTGCTGCCACCTCCAGACTGTTTCATTCAGCCACTATTTTGTCTCCTTATGCTTCTGCCAACTCCAGGCTGTGCCATTCAGCCACTATATGGTCTCCTCATGCGTCGGCCAACTCCAGGCTGTACCATTCAGACACTATATGAACTCCTTATGCTTTCCCCACCTCCAGGCTGTGTCATTCCGCCAATATATTGATTTCTGATGCTGCTGGGACTGTCTTGGATATTACAATTTTTTTATGTTAGCACTAGCAAACATACATGCTCAATCGAGATTTCAACATTGATCTTTTTTTTTCTTCAAGAATAGATTTTTATTGTATTTTTGAACAGTACAAACAAACCGGGCAGTCCCAGAGTAAACAGTTGGAGAATGAAATATAAACATTCAGAACGAACATTTCGAACAAAGGACCAATCAGAGTAGTCTATCTTAGAAAGTTACATATATTGTTAGTGATAAAGTCCATAACCTGTGTAAAGTAATGAGGGTTAAATGGCATATACGCATCAAATTAACAAGATTAGAAGCCAATGGAGTTCAAAACAGTAGAGTACATTTTATAGTCCACAGTGCGGTAGCTGACAATTCAAACAGCGGGCTCAGAGGGGGGAGAAGGAAGGGTGGGAGGCTGTACTCAGCTGAGGATAAAGGGTAAGAGGATAAGGTAGGAGCAGTAAGGAGGATAGCACCTTGGAGGTAGTGGGTAAGTGTATAGATCAGTGATTCCCAACCGCGGTGCCGTGGCACATGTGTGTGCCGTTCGCCACTGGCCGTGGTGCCGCGTGATTTTGCTGTGATTATTTTTTTTTTTTAAATATCCCGCCCCGGCCTGCGCGCTTATGACTGGCGGCGCAGGGGGGAAGGGAAGCCTGCGTGCGCACTGCGCACACAGTGTCCCCCTCCCCACTGCGTCCACTGCGTCCCCTGCGTCCCCCTCCCCACTGCGTCCCCTGCGTCCCCCTTCTACCTTGCGGTGCAGTGAGCCGAAAATGGGTCCCTGGGGCGGAACGATCTTCACCTGCGCCGGACTCCCGTGCCTGCCGTGAACCTGCAAAGCTGCGCGGACCGGCTTGCTTAAGGTACTGTACCCTTTCCACCCCTCTGTTACCCCTTCTCAACCCTGTCCAACCCCCCCCGTCACCCGGGTCCACCGTATACCCCCCCCTGTCACCCATGTCCACCCCCCCTGTCACCCATGTCGTCACCCATGTCCACCCCCCCTGTCACCCATGTCCACCCCCCCTGTCACCCATGTCCACCCCCCTGTCACCCATGTCCACCCCCCCCTGTCACCCATGTTCACACCCCCCCCTGTCACCCATGTCCACACCCCCCTGTCACCCAGTCTGCCCCCCCCTCCTGTCACCCATGTTCACCCTCCTGTCATCTCTTTCACTCCCGTTCACCCCCTCCTGTCACCCATGTTCACCCCCTCCTGTCACCCATGTTCACCCCCTCCTGTCACCCATGTTCACCCCCTCCTGTCACTCATGTTCACCCCCTCCTGTCATCCCTTTCACTCCCATCCACCCTCCTGTCACCCATGTCACCCATGTTCACCCTCATCCACCCTCCTGTCACCCCTGTTCACACTCATGTTCACCCTCCTGTCATCCCTTTCACTCCCGTCCACCCCCTCCTGTCACCCATGTCCACCCCCTCCTGTCATCCCTTTCACTCCCGTCCCCCCCCCGTCCACCCTCCTGTCACCCCTGTTCACCCTCATCCACCCTCCTGTCACCCCTGTCCACCACCCTGCTGTCACCCCTGTCCACCACCCTCCTGTCATCCCTTTCACTCCCGTTCACCCCCCATCACCCATGTCCACCCCCGTCCACCCTCCTGTCACCCACGTCCATCCTTCTGTCATCCCTCTGTCATCCATGTTCACCCTCCTGTCGACCCATGTCCACTCCTCTGCACCCCTGTCCACTCCTCTACACCTCTCTGTCCACTCTTCTACACCCCTGTCACCCATGTACGCTCCTCTATACCCCTCTGTACACTCCTCTACACACCTTTTTCACCCATGTACGCTCCTCTACACCCCTCTGTCTGCTCCTCTACACCCCTGTCACCCATGTACGCTCCTCTACACCCCTCTGTCCGCTCCTCTACACCTCTCTGTCCACTCCTCTACACCCCTGTCACCCATGTACGCTCCTCTATACCCCTCTGTACACTCCTCTACACCCCTTTGTCACCCATGTACGCTCCTCTACACCCCTCTGTCTGCTCCTCTACACCCCTGTCACCCATGTATGCTCCTCTACACCCCTCTGTCCGCTCCTCTACACCTCTCTGTCCACTCCTCTACACCCCTGTCACCCATGTACGCTCCTCTACACCCCTCTGTTCGCTCTTCTAAACCTCTCTGTCCACTCCTCTACACCCGTCACCCATGTACGCTCCTCTACACCCCTCTGTCCACTCCTCTACACCCCTATCACCCATGTACGCTCCTCTAAACCCCTCTGTACACTCCCCTACACCCCTTTGTCACCCATGTACGCTCCTCTACACCCCTCTACACCCCTCTGTCTGCTCCTCTACACCCCTGTCACCCATGTACGCTCCTCTACACCCCTCTGTCCGCTCCTCTACACCTCTCTGTCCACTCCTCTACACCCCTGTCACCCATGTACGATCCTCTACACCCCTCTGTTCGCTCCTCTAAACCTCTCTGTCCACTCCTCTACACCCGTCACCTATGTACGCTCCTCTACACCCCTCTGTCCACTCCTCTACACCCGTCACCCATGTACGCTCCTCTACACCCGTCACCAATGTACACTCCTCTACACCCCTCTGTCCACTCCTCTACACCCCTGTCACCCATGTCTGCTTCTCTACACCCCTGTCACCCATGTACACTCCTCTACACCCCTCTGTCACCCATGTACACCCCTGTCACCCATGTACACTCCTCTACACCCCTGTCACCCATGTCTGCTTCTCTACACCCCTCTGTACACTCCTCTACACCCCTGTCACTCATGTACGCTCCTCTACACCCCTCTGTCTGCTCCTCTACACCCCTGTCACCCATGTACGCTCCTCTACACACCTCTGTCCGCTCCTCTACACCCCTGTCACCCATGTCTGGTTCTCTACACCCCTGTCACCCATGTACGCTCCTCTGCACCCCTCTGTCTGCTCCTCTACACCTCTCTGTCCACTCCTCTACACCCCTGTCACCCATGTACGCTCCTCTACACCCCTCTCTCCACTCCTCTACACCCCTCTGTACACTCCTCTACACCCGTCACCCATGTACGCTCCTCTACACCCCTGTCACCCATGTACGCTCCTCTACACCCTTCTCTCCACTCCTCTACACCCCTCTGTACACTCCTCTACACCCCTGTCACCCATGTACGCTCCTCTGCACCCCTCTGTCTGCTCCTCTACACCTCTCTGTCCACTCCTCTACACCCCTGTCACCCATGTACACTCCTCTACACCCCTGTCACCCATGTATGCTCCTCTACACCCCTCTGTACACTCCTCTACACCCCTGTCACCCATGTATGCTCCTCTACACCCCTCTGTACACTCCTCTACACCCCCCTGTCCACTCCTCTACACCTCTGTCACCCATGTATGCTCCTGTACACCTCTCTGTACACTCCTCTACACCCCTGTCACCCATGTACGCTCCTCTACACCCCTCTGTACACTCCTCTACACCCCTCTGTCACCCATGTACACTCCTCTACACCCCTTTGTCACCCATGTATGCACCTCTACACCCCTCTGTCCACTCCTCTACACCCCTGTCACCCATGTACGCTCCTCTACACCCCTCTGTCCACTCCTCTACACCCCTCTGTCCACTCCTCTACACCCCTGTCACCCATGTATGCTCCTCTACACCCCTCTGTACACTCCTCTACACCCCCCTGTCCGCTCCTCTACACCTCTGTCACCCATGTACGCTCCTGTACACCTCTCTGTACACTCCTCTACACCCCTGTCACCCATGTACGCTCCTCTACACCCCTCTGTACACTCCTCTACACCCCTCTGTCACCCATGTACACTCCTCTACACCCCTTTGTCAACCATGTATGCACCTCTACACCCCTCTGTCCACTCCTCTACACCCCTGTCACCCATGTATGCTCCTCTACACCCCTCTGTCCACTCCTCTACACCCCTCTGTCCACTCCTCTACACCCCTGTCACCCATGTATGCTCCTCTACACCCCTCTGTCCACTCCTCTACACCCCTTTCACCCATGTACGCTCCTCTACACCCCTCTGTCCACTCCTCTACACCCCTGTCACCCATGTACGCTCATCTACACCCCTCTGTCCACTCCTCTACACCTCTGTCACCCATGTACACTCCTGTACACCCCTCTGTACGCTCCTCTAAACCCCTTTGTCACCCATGTCCACCCCTCTACATCCCTCTGTCACCCATGTACACTCTTCTACACCCCTCTGTCACCCATTTAAAAAAAAGTTTGGCGCCTAATAGATTTGTTTTGCAGGTTTAACGGTGAAGAATTGTGTGTGGAAGAAATCGTGATGATGGCCCGGACCAGATGGAGAAGAGAAGACAACATTGCAAATTAGAGAAGACTTCATTGGTGAGTTGCTGTATAAAGCAGCACTTTAAACTACATACCCACTGATAAATAGATATAGTGCATTGAATTTTTTACCATTTTCCCCCTTCCGTTTTTTTTTTTTTTTTGCTCGTCAACCTCTGTAGCGGTGCCCCGCGGATTTTTTTTTTTCGGTGTGCCCCGACCCGAAAAAGGTTGGGAAACACTGGTATAGATCATGGAATCTGAGCATAAGTAGAGGACAGCCAATAGAACCAAGTTTTCTCAAACTTAGGGTAAGTGGAGTTACCAAGAGAAATAATCTTTTCATAAGAACAAGTAAGATTTAGGGTTGCTATCACATCTTGTATAGACGGAACTTTAGTAGATTTCCATTCTCTGGTTAAGACTATCTTAGCTGTGGCGCACATAATACATAAGAGACCCTTAACATCTTGGTGGAATTGATCTATGCCTATCAGGAGGAGTACTTGTTGCAGAGACCAGTCATGATATTCCGGTAAAATTTCTTGGAACAAGGTTCTACATGCCTCCCAATATTCTTGTAACCGTGGGCAAGTCCACAGTATGTGGAGCAATGTACCTCTACAGCCGCATTTCCTCCAGCACTCCCCAGAGATCGTAGGATATATATGGGACAATCTATCAGGTGTATAATACCATCTAAGAGTAGTTTTTACCATTGTTTCAATGTGTGAGGTGCATTTTAAATATTTCCCGTGACGTCCTAAATGCTGACATCCACTCCTCATCCGTAAATGTAATATTTAAGTCTGATTCCCAGCTTCTCAGGGAGTGGAACTTGTGAAAGTCAGCAGCATGCATCAACACATTATATAAGATCCTAGTGCCCCTTCTACCTCTGGAGACGTGTATAAAAGTGATCGGGTCTCTACATAGGGTCGAGTGTTTCAAAGAGTGCACTAAATGTCTAAGTTGGAGGTATTTAAAAAAATCTGAGCCAGGGAGGGCATATAAATCACTTAGTTGAGAGAAGGACATGAGAGTGTTGCCATCCATGAGATCCCCCACACTGGATACACCTTTATCAGCCCATTGTCTAAAATCTGTATCTGGGAGTAAGGCTCGTAAGAGAGTAAATGGTAGGGCTTGCTTCAAGTGAGAAACAGTGGATTGTGCCATTTTGTGGAATTCAACCCAGGCGGCCAGTGAAGCCGACACAATAGGACCCATGTCAGCGGGCGGCTGGATTTGCCAAAAAGGTGTAAGGAGTGAATCTGGCAGGCAGAACGGCTGTGCCATGTGGTGTTCTAGTTGTATCCAGGGAAGGGACTCCTCAAGGGTGAACCACCCCGTCAGAGTAGATACCAATGTGGAAAGGTAATAGTGTTTCAGGTCCGGCAGAGCCAGCCCTCCTAGTCGTGTGCTTCTAGACAAAATGGTTCGGGCTATGCGGGGTCTTCCCTGAGCCCAAATAAATGACGTGAGGAGTGAGTGTGCCTGTCTAAAAAATTCAGATGGAAGTCGGATTGGTAGTGAGCGGAACAGGTATAAAAATACCTATACGGCCGGTCCAGGAGATCTCATGTTTAGCAAGCCTAGTCATGTCTGCTTGGATTTGGGAAAGGAGGGGAAGGTAGTTTAATCTGTATAGATCCGAGCGGGACTGGGTGAGAATGATACCTAAATATTTGATACCCGAGGTTTGCCAGTCAAAGGCATATTTAGTTTTAAAGCCGTGTTGCACTTGGGCGGGGATATTTCTGGGAAGGGCTTGGGTCTTAGAAGCATTCAGGTGATAGTACGACAAGGTGCCAAATGTATCAATTAGGGACATAACGGCCGGTAAGGAGTTTTAGGGGTGGGTGAGGGTGAGAAGCACATCATCTGCATATAGGGATATTTTATGTGATTTACCTCCAATCTCCACTCCTGTTATTCGGGGGTCTTCTCTAATTGCTTGGGCCAGAGGTTCCATGGCTAGAATGAATATCAGGGGGGATAGGGGGCACCCCTGACGAGTGCCGTTTGTAAGGGTGAATCCGGGAGAGAGTACGCCATTTACATAGGTTTTAGCTGTGGGGTTATTATACAGAGCAGTCATAAGAATAGGGCCGTTGAACCCCAGTTTCTTTAGCACCGAGAAGGCGAACGTCCCCCTAAGGCGGTCGAACGCCTTCTCGGCATCGAGAGCCAAAGCTAGGACCGGAAGTCCATGGGCCACCGCATAATGTATAATGCCCAGCGCTCGTCTGGTATTATAATATGCTTGTCTGGTCGGACAAAGCCCGCTTGGTCTGTGGCCACCAGAGAGGGCAAGAGAGGGCTAACCGGTTAGCTATGATTTTGGCAAATATTTTTACATCCAAATTTAGAAGGGAAATGGGGCGAAAGTTTTGGGGGCGGTCGGGGGGTTTACCGGGTTTAGGTATGGTCACTATGAGGGCCTGCATGTTTTCATTGGGGAAAGTGCCAGACTCAAGGACCTGTTGGAAAAACTTACATAGATGAGGCACTAGGGTGGAGCTAAAACTTTTATAATAGTGGTTCGCAAAGCCATCTGGGCCAGGGGCCTTGTCTGTAGGTAATTGTTTAATTACCTGTGCAACTTCTTGTTGCGTGATAGGAGTGTTAAGAATGGAGATTTGTGAGGGGATCAGGGAGGGACATATCTAGTTGAGACCAATATATGGAGGGTGGAATTTGACCACTAACTCATAGACTACCAAAAAGGCAGCCCAAAAAAAACCCTTTATTTCCCATATATCAAAAAAGTGAGATTAAAAGTGCAATCTTTATTGTATTCGGTTCGCACTTAATGGTGTTTTAAAATATAGGGCACCATGTCATCCTACTTGTTTGATTGTATATATATATATATATAAATGGACCATCCGGTCTAATGATTTGAATGCACACTGAAGCGGAGACGAGGTGCCTGCAGACCACCTACATTCAGCGCTATTGTAGGACAATGGAGATCAAAGTTAAAAACTTAACGTGGCCCCCCTCGACATGTTTCACTGCCTCAGCAGCGTTATCAAGAGGTAGATGGGCACTGAGTTAAAAAACGCCGTGCAGGGGGTTTTAATACCTCCCTTCATGATGTCACAGGATGTCAGGATTCACACATCATCAATTCTCCACCAATGCCTCTCCTGCATTGAGGAGTGACACTTAAATCAACCAATACACGTCTCTGCGTTTGATCAGCCAATCTCCTGTTTTGGTTCCCTATGCCCAATCACAGTTGGGGAACCTTGACTGGCATGTCCATCGGCGAATCCCTGTAGGGTCAGTTGCCGATGACGTGCTGCGCTAAGTTCACATGCGCGAGGTAATAGAACGGAGGAGCCGGTATCCGACTCATCTGCGCGTGCTCCGTTCTCCAACGGCTATGGTAAACTTCCGGTTGCGCATCTCAACCTGCGCTAAAACTTAGAAATCCTTCGTATGCGCCGGGGGAGATGCCAGTACATCTCTCAGCACGGTATCCGCGAGGTGTTTGGGCCTCGGGACCCTATGCGCCCTATCTATTTCTAGATCAGTATCTGGTAGATCAGGAAGAACAGCTTTAAGAAGAGCACGGACATATTGGGGAATGTCTCTGGGGGGGATCGATTCTGATATCCCATGCAGCTTCACATTATTCCTCCTCCCCCTATCTTCTAAGTCAGCCATTTTAGCTTTTAATCCAGATATCTCATCTTCCAAGGAAGTATGGGCGTCTATCAGAGTGTTGTGTGATCCTGCAAAGTCCTCAAATTTACGTTCCAGGTGGTCAACCCTGTTGCCCAGTTCCCCAATTTCTGAACAGAGGGGGTGCAGGAGGGATTGTATGTCAGACATTAGGGATTTGTGCTGAATCAGCATCATTTCCTTCATGGCGGTGTCTGTCAGGGTTACGTTGGCTACTTGCAGGGCCATAAGTGCATCCTCCCCCGAATCAAGTGTCCCGGCAGCCAGAGGCAAGGTAGTATAGCTTGTCCCCCCATTTTTTTCATCTATCCTCGGGTGCTGCTTGAGAGGGCTGCAGGAGGGAGAAATGGCGGCGGAGCCTTCCAGTGCAGGGGCCGAAGCACAAGGCTGTTCACTCACCGCTGAAGAAGAGACCCAGAGGCTGGGCGAGGAGTGAGGGCTGCGGGTATTCGGGGAACCATCCTCCGCTGTGTCCCGTATGTTCTCTGCAGGGTCCGACGTGGAGCGTCGTAGGTGAGCACGGGAGGACCTGGGTTGAGGAGAGGCCCGTCGTGTGCTCGCGGAGTGCCGTCCTCCCCTTTCTCCCCCGCCGTCGCCATCTTGCGGGAGGCCCGCTTCTTGGGTGAAGTAGAATTTTGCAAGCGCGGCGTGTCCGTTCGGCTTTCTTCTTCTCCCAGGCATGCCAGGACAGTTTAGCCACTGAATGAGTGGAAACTTAGGCGGCTGGACGCTGTGTAAAGTCGCTTCCATTAACTTGGGAGACGAAGCTCACAGCTCAAGTGTGCATGCAGCTAGGCAGCCAGACCACGCCCCCCCAACATTGATATTTTAATGTTAGGGGATGTGAAGCCCTCTTATGTACGCATCCTGATGCCTGCTCCAGGCTGTGTGTTTCAGCAACTATATGGTTTAGTGATGCTGCTGGGTCTGTGCCTAAAATTTTTTGAGGTTAGCACTAGCTAACATACATCTTGTATATGGATTTCAGCATTTACATTTTAATGTTAGGGGTTGTGAAGCCCTCTTGTAAACTCATGCTGATGCCTACTCCAGGCTGTTTGTTTCAGCAACTATATGGTTTAGTGATGCTGCTGGGCCGGTGCTTAAAATTTTTTGAGGTTAGCACTAGCTAACATACATCTTCTATACAGATTTCAACATTGACATAATGTTAGGGGTTGTGAAGCCCTCTTGTAAACTTATGCTGATTCCTGCTCCAGGCTGTGTGTTTCAGGAACTATTTGGCTTAGTGATGCTGCTGGGCTTGGGCCTTATATTTTTGGATGTTAGCACTAGCTTACATACATGCTGAATTGAGATTTCAACATTAATCTTTCAGTCTCCTGCTACATACTCCTCCTGTCTGTGACATTCAGAAACTACATGGTTTAATGATGCTGCTGGGCCTATAACATTACCTATATATGTTTATGGTAGCACTAGGTACCATACATCTTCAATGTAAATTTCAAAATTCATCTTTTATTCTGAGAGATTGTGAGGCCCTATTGTCTCCTCATCTGCCGCCAATTCCAGGCTGTGCCATTCAAACACTATATGGTATCCTCATGCTTCAGTCACCTCCAGGCTGTGTCATTTAGCCACTATATGGTCTCCATATATTGACTGTGTAATGTAGGAAACATGTGGCTATCCTTGAGTTACTCTCCCAGCATTATTGCCATGTTGATACCAGACCAATAATAAAAGGAATATTGCCAAGGACTAGCAGAAACAGGAAACTGTGGATACTGACCACCGGCTGTTGGAATTGACCGACTATCCCAGGTGGTAGATTTACCATTTTGAAGTTCCTCAGTTGCAGTAGACTTTAAGTCGTTTATTACTTGGCTTATTGATGCTTCTGGGCTTGGGCCTTAAATTTTTGGATGTTAAGCACTAGCTAAATACATGCTTAATAGAAATTTCAACATTGATATTTCAATGTAAGGGGTTAAGAAACCCTCTTGGGTACTGATGATGCCTGCTCCTGACTGCTTCTGTGTCTTCCAGGAACTACTTGGCTTACTGATGCTTCAGGGCTTGGGCCTTACATATTTGGATGTTTAGCACTAACTAAATACATGCTTAATAGAAATTTCAACATTGATCTTTCAATGTAAAGGGGTTATGAAACCCTCGGGTGTACTGCTGATGCCTGCTCCTGACTGCTCCTGTGTCTTTCAGGATCTACTTGGCTTACTGAATGCTTCAGGGCATGGGCCTTACATTTTTGGATGTTTAGCAATAGCTTACAAACATGCTTAATTGAGATTTATACATTGATCTTTCAATCTTAGGGGTTATGAAATCCTCTTGTGTACTGCTGATGCCTTTTCCTGACTGTGTCTTTCAGGAACTACTTGACTTACTGATGCTTCTGGGCTTGGGCCTTAAATTTTTGGATGGTAGCATTACCTAACATGCATCTTCAATAGAGATTTCAACATTCACCTTTTAATTTTAGGGGTTGTGAACCCCTCTTGTTTACTCATGCTGCTTCCTTCTCCACTCTGTCAGCCCGTTGGTCCTGTGACAGTGTGCGAGTATGCCTCCTCATCCTCCACCGTGTCCTCAGCCTCCACTGCCCAGACAAGTCTCAGTGGCCCTTCAGCATACCATGTGTGCAGGGCACGGCAGTGTCACGCTGTTCTTCACATGGTTTGCCTTGGCGAAAAGTGTTGGAAACAATGGCTGGTCAGGGCAATGGAGACGTTGCGCCTACATCTCATGGCCACAAGAGCCCTGTGGGGGCTTGTTAAATTTGGCCCTTTGTACCCACACGCCGGGGTCCGGGACACTAAAACTTGGGAGTTAAAAGTTCAATTTCAAAATTATTAATCTAAATTTCAAAATTTTAAATTTAAATCAAAAAGTCATACATTTCAATGGTCTCCTCATGCTTCAGCCAAGTCCAGGCTAAGTCATTCAGGCAATCTATGATTTAATGATACTCCTGCTGGGCCTGGGTCTGGGACTGAAAATGTTGTTAAGGTAGCACTAGCTATCCAAAATCTTCATTTCAAATTAAAAAAATTCTTGTGCTTTTTTCTTGGGGATTGTGAAGCCCTGGTGTGTACTCATGCTTCAGCCAACTCCAGGCTGTGTCATTCAGGCAATTTATGGTTTACTGATACAGTTGCTGGGCCTGGGTCTGGGTATAAAAATGTTGTTATGCTAGGTAGCACTAGGTATCCAAAATCTTCCTTTTAAATTTCACAAATTCTTGTGTTTTTTTTCTTGGAGATTGTGAAGCCCTGGGCTCTCCTCATGCTTCAGCCAACTCCAGGCTGTGTCATTCAGGCAATATATGGTTTACTGATACTACTGCTGAGCCTGGGAATAAAAATGTTGTTATGCTAGGTAGCACTAGCTATCCAAAATCTTCATTTTAAATTTAAAAAATTCTTGTGTTTTTTCTTGGGGATTGTGAAGCCCTGGTGTGTACTCATGCTTCAGCCAACTCCAGGCTGTGTCATTCCGGCAATATATGGTTTAATGATAATGCTGCTGGGCCTGGGTCTGGGAATAAAAATTTTGTTATGGTAGGTAGCACTAGCTATCGAAAATCTTCATTTCAAATTTCAAAAATTCTTGTGTTTTTTCTTGGGGATTGTGAAGCCCCGGGGTCTCCTCATGATTCAGCCAACTCCTGGCTGTGTCATTCAGGCAATATATGGTTTACTGATACTGCTGCTGGGCCTGGGTCTGGGACAGAAAATGCTAAGGTAGCACTAGCTATCCAAAATCTTAATATTAAATTTCATAAATTCTTGTGTTTTTTCTTGGGGATTGTGAAGCCCTGCTGTGTACTCATGCTTCAGCCAACTCCAGGCTGTGTCATTCAGGCAATATATGGTTAACTGATACCACTGCTGGGCCTGGGAATAAAAATGTTGTTATGGTAGGTAGCACTAGCTATCCAAAATCTTAATTTCAAATTAAAAAAATTCTTGTGTTTTTTCTTGGGGATTGTGAAGCCCTGGGGTCTCCTCATGCTTCAGCCAACTCCAGGCTGTGTCATTTAGGCAATATATGGTTTGCTGATATTGATGCTGGGCCTAGGCCTGGGTCTGGGAATAAACATTTTGTTATGGTAGGTAGCACTAGCTATCCAAAATCATCATTTTAAATTTCAACATATTTTTTTTCTTGGGGATTGTGAAGCCCTGGTGTGTACAACTCCAGGCTGTATCATTCAGGCAATATTTGGTTTACTGATACTGCTGCTGGGCCTGGGTCTGGGAATAAAAATGTTGTTATGGTAGGCAGCACTAGCTATCCAAAATCTTTGGTTTACATTTTTGAATTCATCTTTTAATCTTAGGGATTGTGAAGGCCTAGTGTCTACTCATGCTGCTGCCAACTCCTCGCTTTGTCATTCAGCCACTATATGGTCTCCTTATGCTTTCCCCACCTCCAGGCTGTGTCATTCAGCCAATATATCATTTTCTGATGCTGCTGGGGCTGGGATATTAACTCAATATATATTATGGGAGCACTAGCTAACATAAATGCTTAATTGAGATTTCAACATTGATCTTACAATGTAGGGGGTTATGAAACCCTCGTGTGTACTGCTGATGCCTGCGCCTGACTGCTCCTGTGTCTTTCAGGAACTACTTGGCTTACTGATGCTTCAGGGCTTGGGCCTCAAATTCTTGGATGTTTAGCACTAGCTAACATGCATCTTCAATAGAGATTTAAACATTCACCTTTTAATGTTAGCGGTTGTGAACCCCTCTTGTGTACTCATGCTGCTTCCTGCTCCACTCTGTGTTTTTCAGGAACTACTTGGCTTACTGTTGCTGCTGGGCCTGGGCCAAAAAATGTTTTGATGGTAGCACTAGCTAACATACATCTTCAATAGAGATTTCAACATTCATCTTTTAATCTTAGGGGTTGTAATTTTTCAAGTCTGAAGCCCTTTGGCCCTCGACATCATATGACCTGTGGAATTATCACAAGAATCCAATGAAACATGTTGGAGCAATAGCAATGAACCATAACTGATTAAATGAAACATTCGTACTTTCATAATCAGGGGGGCACTGAGAGGCAGGGGTTGGAACCGGTGGTATCTCGCCTGGCGGAGGACCGCCAGCTCGATGCTTGCCATAATGGGTAATGTAAAATTTTAATTTTCACATCAAATTACATTAAATATGACATAAAAGATCTCTTTATCCTCTTCAATTTTGACACCTTATGGTCTCCCTGCTTCCACATAGACGCTGTGCAGCGGTGATTCTAATGGCAATGCCTATAATCTGCATGCCAAAGTGAATAACAGTATGATTTCACTAACCTAGCACACTACCCATGCATGATACAGCAAGGCAAAGTGTTCTACACCCCTATTGGGGCTCTCTGTAGACCAGAAATAGACGTTTTTTAATAGTTTCACCGTGAATTTATTCGACCTGAAACAAACTTTTCGGAAAAATTTGTCGAACCGGCCAAACTGAATTTTTGAAAAGTTCGCTCATCTCTAGCTGCCACAAACTCCAGGCTGTGCCATTCAGCCACTATATGGTCTCCTCATGCTTCAGCCAACTCCAGGCTGTGCCATTAAGGCACTATATGGTCTCCTCATGCTTCACCCCCTCCAGGCTGTGCCATTCAGCCACTGTATGTTCTACTCATGCTGCCGCCAACTCCAGGCTGTGCCATTCAGCCATTATATGGTCTCCTCATGCTTCAGCCAACTCCAGGCTGTGCCATTCAGACACTATATGGTCTCCTCATGCTTCACCCACACTCCAGGCTGTGCAATTCAGACACTATATGGTCTCCTCATGCTTCACCCCTTCCAGGCTGTGCCATTCAGCCACTATATGGTCTCCTCATGCTTCAGCCAACTCCAGGCTGTGCCATTAAGGCACTATATGGTCTCCTCATGCTTCACCCCCTCCAGGCTGTGCCATTCAGCCACTGTATGTTCTACTCATGCTGCCGCCAACTCCAGGCTGTGCCATTCAGCCATTATATGGTCTCCTCATGCTTCAGCCAACTCCAGGCTGTGCCATTCAGACACTATATGGTCTCCTCATGCTTCAACCACACTCCAGGCTGTGCAATTCAGACACTATATGGTCTCCTCATGCTTCACCCCTTCCAGGCTGTGCCATTCAGCCACTATATGGTCTCCTCATGCTTCAGCCAACTTCAGGCTGTGCCATTAAGCCACTATATGTTCTACTCATGCTTCAGCCAACTCCAGGCTGTGCCATTCAGCCACTAAATGGTCTCCTTATGCTGCCACAAACTCCAGGCGGTCATTCAGCCACTATATGGTCTCCTCATACTGATGCCACCTCCAGGCTCTGTCATTGTGCTGCCATGTGACATGTGACTCCTTGTTAGATTTGGTACTTTGTAACCACACGCCGGGGCCCAGGACATTACAACTTAGGACTTGCCATATGAACTTAGGAGTGTAATCTTAAATTTAAATTTCAAAATCTTCCATTTCAATTTTAAAATTCATCTTTTAATCTGAGGGATTGTGAAGCCTCTTGTCTACTCATGTTGCTGCCAGCTCCAGGCTCTGCCATTCAGCCACTATATGGTTTACTGATGCTGCTGGGCCTGGGACATTACCTAAAAATATTTTATGGTAGCACTAGCTACCATAAATCTTCACTTTCAATTTTAAAATTAATGTTTTAATCTTAAGGATTGCTAAGCCCTATTGTCTACTCATGCTGCCGCCAGCACCAAGCTGTGTCATTGTGCCACCATATGGTCTCCTTATGCAGTTGGCACTTTAAATTAAACTTTTAAAATTTGAATACATCTAAAATCTTCAATTAAAAATTTCAAAAATATCTTTAATCTTCTCTATTGTGAGGCCCTATGGTCTTGTCAGGCTGTTGCCACCTCCAGACTGGATCATTCTGCCACTATATGGTCTCCTCATGCTGCTGCCAATTCCAGGCTGTGTCATTCTGACAGATTATGGTCTCCTCATGCTGCTCCCACCTGTAGGCTCTGTCACTGTGCCATGTGATTTGTTAGATTGGGTTTTGTGGTCATACAGTATTAATTCAAAGTAAACACTGGGACATTAAGCTTGGGAATCTAATATAAATCTTAAATTTAAATGTAAAAAAATCGATATAATCTTTTCAAGACTGAGGCCCTATGGTCGTCTACGTCATATTATCTGTGGAATTATCACAAGAATCCAATGGAACAGCTTGGAGCGATAACAATGAACCATAACTGATTAAATGAAACATGCACACTTTCATAGTCAGGGGGGCGCTGAGAGGCAGGGGCTGGAACAGGTGGTATCTTAAAATTTGAATAAATTCTAATTCAATTAAATAAAAATTACATGAAAAATCTCTTTATTCTCTAATTTTTACACCATATGGTCTCCCTGCTGCCACATCGACGCTCTGCAGCAGTGATTCTAATAGCAATGCCTGTAATCTGCATGTCATACTAAATAACAGTATTATTTCACTAACACAGCACACTCCCTATGCGTGTTAGGAGAAGGCAAAGTGCTCTACACCCCTAATGAGGCTCTCTGTAGGCCAGAAATAGCTGTTTTTAATAGTGATTCGCCACAAATAAATTCAGTCAGAAACAAATTTTTTCGGAAAATTCGGCGAATCGTCCAAATCAAATTTTTCAAAAGTTTTCTCATCTCTACTCATCGCCTTAAAATATACTAAGTCAGTGTACATAGTACTTACAAGTATAATAGTCAGTAGTCAAAAACATACTATTATTGTCTAGTCATTAGAGAATGTCTACTTATTGTATAATTCTATGTACAGAAAGTCAGTACAAATTTAAGCTAGTCAGCGATGTACATATTATATGTAGTGTACAATATTCAGTTAGGACTGTAGCCTTGTTGTCAGTGTATACTCAGTCCATAATAATCTGTAAAAATGTGTCATGTCTAATGCTTATTGTTTCCTGTCCACTGTGCACAGGTGTTACGCCGAGCGCTCCGGGTCCCCGCTCCTCCCCGGAGCGCTCGCAGCGTTTACCTGCTCGCAGCGCCACGGTCGGACCCGCTGACCGGGAGCGCTGCGATAGTATCCCTTGCAGGGATGCGGTCCGCGATGCGGGACGTGCCCGCTCGCGGTTCGCATCCCAGCCTGCTTACCAGACCCGTCCTCCGTCTGTTCAGTCCCGGCGCGCGTGCCGGCTCTCTACGATTTAAAGGGCCAGTGCGCCGCTGATTGGCGCCTGGCCCAAATTAGTTAATTCACCTGTGCACTGGTCTATATCACCTCACTTCCCCTTCCCTGTATTGCCGGATCTTGTTGCCATTGTGCCAGTGAAAGCGTTCCTTGTATGTCCCAAGTCAGTGTTCCAGACCTCCTGCCGTTGCCCCGGACTACGATCCTTGCTGCCTGCCCTGACCTTCTGCTACGTCCGACCTTGCTCTTGCCTAATCCCTTGTACCGCGCCTATCTCAGCAGTCAGTCAGGGTTGAGTCGCTATTGCGTGGAATGACCTGGGGGTTACCTGCCGCAGCAAGTCCATCCCGCTTTGCGGCGGGCTCTGGTGATTACCAGTAACCCCTTAGACTCCGTTCCCCTGGTACGGCCCACGTCATCACCCCACTGACACAGAGGATCCACCACCAGTATCCTCACAGTATCCGGATCCTGACAACAGGGATCTCTTGTGGCCAGAAAGAGCACCTGGAGATTGTAAGTAGCACATACAAAGTGGCAGAACCATTGGGGGAGATGTATCAAAACCTGTGCAAAGGAAAAGTTGCCCAGTTGCCCATAGCAACCAATCAGATGAGGTCAATTTTTTCGTGATGAGGTCCGATGCACATTAGGAGGGGTTCCGTGCGGTAACGCACGGCACAGTCCAATCTTTCATTGTTAACACAATTGATGTAGAGGGGTCTGGCGAGACTGGTCACAGGGACGTTGAACCTGTTGATAAGAGAGGCCAAAAAAAAATCTCCTGCAGATCCGGAATCCAAGAAGGCCATAGTAGAGAAGGAGAAGGTAGAGGAAGATATCCGCACAGGCACAGTAAGACGTGGAGAAGCAGAGTTGACATCAAGAACTGTGTCACCTTTGTGCGGAGTCAGCGTACGTCTTTCCAGGCGGGGAGGACGGATAGGACAATCCTTCAGGAAGTGTTCGGTACCGGCATAGTACAGGCAAAGATTCTCCATGCGGCGTCGTGTCCTCTCTTGAGGTGTCAAGCGAGACCGGTCAACTTGCATAGCCTCCACGGCGGGAGGCACAGGAACGGATTGCAGAGGACCAGAGGAGAGAGGAGCCGGGGGGAAAAAACGCCTCGTGCAAACAAAGTCCATATCCAGGCGGAGCTCCAGACGCCATCCGGAAGAATGCATGTCAATGCGAGTGGCAAGATGAATGAGTTCATGTAGGTTAGCAGGAGTTTCTCGTGCGGCCAGAACATCTTTAATGTTGCTGGATAGGCCTTTTTTAAAGGTCGCGCAGAGGACCTCACTATTCCAGGACAACTCGGAAGCAAGAGCACGGAACTGAATGGCGTACTCGCCAACGGAAGAAACACCCTGGGCCAGGTTCAGCAGGGCAGTCTCGGCAGAAGAAGCTCGGGCAGGCTCCTCGAAGACACCACGGACCTCAGCGAAGAAGGGCTGGACTGTGGCTGTGGCAGGATCATTGCGGTCCCAGAGCGGTGTGGCCCAAGACAAGGCCTTTCCAGAAAGGAGACCACGGCAGAGTCTAGAGTCCCCATCAAATTTGTCCGGCAGGGACAAGCAGGGGTTAGGAGCGGACGGACGCTGGGGAGGAGTTGCAGGAGCCGGCGGAGGAGATGGTTGTTCCAGTTGCAGCTGCTGTGTCTGTGACAGCAGCTGCTGTATCTGTGACTTCAGTTGCTGTGTCACGGTGGTCAAGTATGCCAACTGGTGATTTCGTTGGGTGATCATCGTGGAAATGTCGGCAAGACTTGACAGCGGCACCTCAGCGGAATCCATGGCCGGATCTACTGTCACGATGCCGGCTGGCAGGAGGTGGATCCTCTGTGCCAGAGAGGGATTGGCGTGGACCGTGCTAGTGGACCGGTTCTAAGTCACTACTGGTTTTCACCAGAGCCCGCCGCAAAGCGGGATGGTCTTGCTGCGGCGGTAGTGACCAGGTCGTATCCACTAGCAACGGCTCAACCTCTCTGACTGCTGAAGATAGGCGCGGTACAAGGGAGTAGACAGAAGCAAGGTCGGACGTAGCAGAAGGTCGGGGCAGGCAGCAAGGATCGTAGTCAGGGGCAACGGCAGGAGGTCTGGAACACAGGCTAGGAACACACAAGGAAACGCTTTCACTAGGCACAAGGGCAACAAGATCCGGCGAGGGAGTGCAGGGGAAGTGAGGTATATATAAGGAGTGCACAGGTGAACACACTAATTAGAACCACTGCGCCAATCAGCGGCGCAGTGGCCCTTTAAATCGCAGAGACCCGGCGCGCGCGCGCCCTAGGGAGCGGGGCCGCGCGCGCCGGGACAGGACCGACGGAGAGCGAGTCAGGTACGGGAGCCGGGGTGCGCATCGCGAGCGGGCGCCACCCGCATCGCGAATCGCATCCCGGCTGGAGGCGGTACCGCAGCGCACCCGGTCAGTGGATCTGACCGGGGCGCTGCAGCAACGAGGATGAGGCGAGCGCTCCGGGGAGGAACGGGGACCCGGAGCGCTCGGCGTAACAAGTATATTGTTGTTGTCACCTCAGTTTCAATGCCCTGTTTATCCGAGTAGGTATGGACGTTGTTCAAAATGCCACATGAACTCTTTTTCCCTGTTTATCAGCCCTGTGAAGGACATTATAAAATGCCCCAGGAACTGTTTACCCTCATTTTGGGCCAGTGGCCTTGTCCTTCATCCATCCTCAAGGACTGTACGCCGAGGAAGGCTTCATTTAAGAGGGGGGTTTGTGGTGGCCCAGTACAGAAGTGGCCCTTCTGTAGACTATTGGTCCTATCAGGTGGACTCAGTCCCAGTCCCCTGGCCTCCACACATTTATCAGGACTCTCAACATCCCTTTTGTTATGTAAAGAGTTAACATAGTGCATTCATGTTAATGTGCCTTTAAGTATTGTTGCTAAGTCTGTGTAACCAGGGAAGGTGCCAGTGACCAGGTGACTTGTAGGTGACCTATAGGACCCCTCCAAATTGCTCCCTTAAATAGCAGGAATGAGCCTAGTCAGCCTTAGTGCATGCTGAGCTACAGTACAGTCAAGACCTGAAAATATCTGGTGTTCCTGAGGGAGACTAAGACTTAACCACGCAGCCACTACAGGTGAAAGTCAAAGCCTGGTAAGCCTAAAAACAGGGGAGAAGTCTAGTCAACATAGTCAAGTCTGTCAAGTTTAAAGTCAGTGTGGGACTGCATAATTGAGTCCAAGTCCACCACCAGTCCAAGTCCCAGTGAGCCTGCAAGTCTCCTAATGTCTACTTAACATCTGTCTGCCTCAGTAAAGCTGAAGTTGTTCCATAACCATGCATTGGAGTGATTATTTGCCCTGCGCCTGGCCCAGGAACCAGAGGTGATACCTCAGGTGGTGTAGAGGATAACCACACCCTGGTGTCATGAATGCCAAGGGTTAATAACATCTGCCCTTTATAACACCCCTGTGGCAGTGTGGCAAGGAAAGGGTGTATTTCCCTTGCTATCTCTGCAGAATGCTCCACCTGTGGCCTGATTAATGAGGTATCAGGAAGGGAAAGTGTGTGTTTTAAAAGGAAAAGAGACAGAATAGTTGGGGGGCTCTTCCTAGGAGACAGCATGTGGGCTGTAGGGAAGAGACAGAGGCTGCTGAGGAGTACACAGCCCGAGCTGAGTGGCTCAAAGAGAGTGACATTGTGAGTAGAAGGTTGCAGGGGACATATGTTTAACCGGCTGAGGGAAGCTCAGCGGTTGTTAGTCAGGACAAGCTGGTCTGTTTAGTCAGTGACCAGACGGTCTAGGATTTTGTTTTGTTCCTGCTTTTTGTTGATTTCTTACCCTGCAACCTGTCCAATAAAACTGGCAAGGTGCCAGATTTGCATTATAAGCGTTTGTTTGCTGGTTTATTGAGAAGAAACGCATCCTGTGGCGTGGTCCAGGACGATCCCAGAGCTAATCCCCAAGACGGATCGTCACATTTTGGTGGAGGATGCGGGCATACACGTTGCTAGGAGCAACCAGTGGTCGAGTTGCAGTGAAGTTGTTGCCAAGAGAAAACTATCGTGCATGGTGCAAGGGTGTACTCTTTCTCAGAGAGGAGACAGTGGGACGAGCCCAGCTGTGGAGTACAAGAGCAGGACTGAGCCTGTGGTGAAGTTGTTGCTAGGGGCAACAGATCGCATCAAGCGAGTGGGCACTCTTTCTCAAGTAAGGAGACAGGTGGACGGGCCACCTGCAGAGTGCAGATTACATTTTGAGACTGTGTATAAAGGCGTTGCTAGGGGCAACGGAAAAATTTTGTTGGCAAGCGGCTAACATTTCGGCAGAGGACTGTACTGTGTTTGCAAGGTTTGAAGTGTTGCAAGATGGATGTCCTGATAAGTGCTTTGTTGCAGACTGCTGCAGCGCAAGAGGAAGCAAGCTTTGCAGAGTTTGAAAGGATTGCTACACATGAGGCATGGCCCAAGACACACTGGGGAAACTTGGTGTTTGGATTCATTGGAGGAGATGCCCAAAAAGTTCATTGTGAACTGGATCCAAAGATATTACGGGACTATGAGAAAGTCAAGACAGAGATCCTGACTAAAGTGGGAGTAAGCCAAGCTGCAAGATTACAGTGTGCACTGCAGCCTAACAGTGACGCTGGGTTTAAGGTTGCAGAGCTACTTAAAGAGCAAGTGGAGCGATGTTCTGCAGCAGAGAAGCTGGTGAGAGGTGTCCAGCACCAGCCCTTAACTGACTGGACGGCAAGAGATTCTGGTAAGACTGTTCCAGGGGTTATGGGGGCCATGTTTAGTGACTATGAGACTGTGCATAAAAATGATGGGACTGTGCATAAAAAGGCTGAGTCGGAGGGTGGTGTTTCCCTAGTTGACTGTGTGAACAGTGTTCAAGGTGGTACCAACCTATGTCCAGTTGCAAAATCATGTGAGGGTGTGGAACCCCTCATGAAGACTGATGGGACTGTTCACACTGTGCAGATCGGATTGAAAAAATCTGGTGAACAGAAAATGTTAAATGCAGGACTGGGAGAAAATGTAACAAAACACACTTTGCGTGAGTTAGGTCCTAGTGCTATGAAATGTCCTGTAAATTTTGAACATGTGCAATCTGATAATGTTTTTGTTGAAAAACTTATGTTGATGTGTTCAGATGTAAAGGGAACTGCTGCCACCTCCGACAGGACAAAATAAAACCTGTGTGAGCTGGAAATAGACGGTAAAAAGATGACGGTTTTGTTAGACCCTAGATGTGTAATAAGTCTGGTAAAGTCCAGCAGCAGAAAGCCAGACCCCGTTATAATGTCTATGCAGGCTGGTATTTGGGGTTATAAAACGGTTAATGTCTGTATTTATACTCCCTATGGTACTATAGGTCACAAGGTTGCAATAGAGCCCTCCTTGGAGTATGATGTAGTACTGGGGATGGATTTTCCATTTTTTCAGCAATTATGGGAAGACTGTCAGGTGACTAGAGCAGGTACACCTGATAGGCCCACCACACTTGACTTGCATCACACACTAGAGGAGAGTTACTCAGCAGAGGCTGAGGATGGGGAGTGTCAGCAGTCACTAGATGTAGGTCAGATAGGGGTCTGCCAGACTGCTGGGGGAGCTGAAGACCAGACCGTGAGTCAAGTCCAAGAGGATCCAGTGACTCAAGTGACAAGTGTGCCTCTGACTGAAACAGAATCTTCAGTGAAACCAGAAACAGATCAGGTACAGGAACATGGCTTCCATCCGCCATCTGAAGATGAGCCCAAGGTGGGGCTAGAGTTGCGCGGTCATCTGGAAGAGGTGACTGGAAAAGAAGCTACAGAGATGTCTGTGGATAATGCAGAAGTACTGAAGAGAGTACATGTGGAGCTGGGTGCTGCGCTTACTGTCACAGACAGAGTCCTGAGTGAAGGAGATGTGATGTCTGGACCAGAGATGGATCGTGACCAGGAAGGTCGAACCACTGGACCAGATGTTGTTGCAGACCCAGGAGCCCTAGACCTTTCTGCTGGGCAGCAGAGAGACAGTGTTGAAGTGAAAGAGAAGTCTGCCAGTGAGCAGAGAGACAGTCCAGAGAGACTGTCCAGGAACTACCCTGAAGCCCAAGTGACCAAGACCCTTGAAAAGGGGGAGACTACTCCTAAAGGTGGAAAAGAGTCTGAACGAGTTGGCTTGAAGGAAGAGACAGGCCAAGCACAGGTGACTGTCAGAGGACAAGAGAATGTCACAAGGTCCAGCAGTGAGAGTAAGGAGACCGCTGTAAGTAAGAGATCTCGGAAAATACGCGCTGGTCTTGGTAAAAAAAAGGGAGCAGATCCAGAACCTTGAAGAAACCTTACAGATGGTTTCTGCTAAATTGTCTCAAAAGGAAGAAGTAGTTCATCACCTGACAGAGGAGAAAGAAAAAACGCTTGCAGACTTGAATAAAGCGCAGGAAGCGACGCTTCAGCTGCAGAAAGATATGGAGCGCCACAAAAGTGAGTTGGCGGCTCTGCAGGATGAACTGTCCCGCTCCCAGGGTCTTATGACCAGCAAGGAGAGAGAATTGGAGATTCTGGCCAAGCAGATCTCATTCAAGGATGAAGAAGTGAATGTCCTGTGTGGGGCATATCTGGCTCTACAAAGTGATCACAAGGCTAGGTTGGTAGCCATGGAAGAGTTGGAGAAGGAGAAAGTGGTAATGGCTCATAAGGTGCAGAGCCTGGAGGCGCAGAACGAAACGCATATTAAGTCTCGCGCAGCTGCCTTGGATTCACTGGGTACTCAGCTCTCTGAACAAGAGGCTCAGCTAAAAGTCTATGAGCAGAAAGTGTCCAAGATGGCGCAACTGAATAAAGACAATGAGCAGATGAGAGAACAACTGCTGTCCCTGGAGGATACTGTCAAAAACTTGACAGAATTGCTGGAAAGTGAGAAGAAGAACTCTGCTAAGCTCAAGAGTGAGCAGCAGAAATGTTTAAAGCTGGAAGGGGACATGAAGGTCCTAAAAGAAAGTCGTGACCAAGCTATAGTAGAACTGGCTAACGAGAGGTTAAAAGTGTCTCAGATGAAAACTGAGGCCAAAGCCACAGCCGTCCGTGTAAAACAAGAAAAACTGCTTGTGGGGCAAAAGCTACTGGAGACAGGGATGCTTTCTCTAAAAAAAGCAGAGTCCTTAAAAAGAGGTCACTGTGATAGAAGACTGGGTCGTGGTGGAAACCCTGAGAGGCACTGGATTAGAAAACACTGGAAGAAAGTCCGCAGAAGTAGAATTTGGAGAAGAGTCTCAAGGAGAAGATGGACAGGTGCATTAAAGGGAAGCCTCCTGAAATTGTGGAGGATGACTTAGAAGACCTGCAAATGGGTGATACAGGCTCGGTTGGCCACCAGCAAAGTTTGTGCAATGGTCATACCAGTGACAGAAGAAGACAATGGCTTAGAGCATCTGCCTTGTCCGCACCTAGTGTCCAGAGCACTGCACAGACCAAGATGAAGAACCTGGTGTTGGAAAGGTGTGACATGAATGGAGCTTTTTACAAGGAATTTGTCAAAGGTGACCAAAAGTCTTGTGCTCGGTGGCTGATGAAAGTGCGAATGAAAGAAGGGTGCACCATTGAAGTGGTGCAGATAAAATCTACTGATGAAGGAAGCCAATTGCCTCAAAACCTGTTGGACGTAGCTGTTCAAGGAAAAGGAAAGGCAGTTGGACTCTGCCTTTTGAATACAAGTGCTCCTTCCCGGTGGTCTGAGCAGAGGGGGGGGGGATATGTGGCAGTGTGGCAAGGAAAGGGTGTATTTCCCTTGCTATCTCTGCAGAATGCTCCACCTGTGGCCTGATTAATGAGGTATCAGGAAGGGAAAGTGTGTGTTTTAAAAGGAAAAGAGACAGAATAGTTGGGGGGCTGTTACGCCGAGCGCTCCGGGTCCCCGCTCCTCCCCGGAGCGCTCGCAACATCCTCGCAATTGCAGCGCCCCGGTCAGACCTGCTGACCGGGTGCGCTGCGATACCTCTCCCAGCCGGGATGCGATTCGCGATGCGGCAGGCGCCCGCTCGCGATGCGCTTCCCGGCCCCCGTACCTGACTCGCTCTCCGTCGGTCTTGTCCCGGCGCGCGCGGCCCCACTCCCTAGGGTGCGCGCGCGCCGGGTCTCTGCAATTTAAAGGGCCACTGCGCCACTGATTGGCGCAGTTAGTTTAATTAGTGTGTTCACCTGTGCACTCCCTATTTATACCTCACTTCCCCTGCACTCCCTCGCCGGATCTTGTTGCCATTGTGCCAGTGAAAGCGTTTCCTTGTGTGTTCCTAGCCTGTGTTCCAGACCTCCTGCCGTTGCCCCTGACTACGATCCTTGCTGCCTGCCCCGACCTTCTGCTACGTCCGACCTTGCTCTTGTCTACTCCCTTGTACCGCGCCTATCTTCAGCAGTCAGAGAGGTTGAGCCGTTGCTGGTGGATACGACCTGGTTGCTACCGCCGCTGCAAGACCATCCCGCTTTGCGGCGGGCTCTGGTGAATACCAGTAGCAACTTAGAACCGGTCCACCAGCACGGTCCACGTCAATCCCTCTCTGGCACAGAGGATCCACCACCTGCCAGCCGAGTCATGACAGTAGATCCGGCCATGGATCCCGCTGAAGTCCCACTGCCAGTTGTCGCCGACCTCACCACGGTGGTCGCCCAGCAGTCGCAACAGATAGCGCAACAAGGCCACCAGCTGTCTCAACTGACCGTGATGCTACAGCAGCTACTACCACAGCTTCAGCAATCATCTCCTCCACCAGCTCCTGCACCTCCTCCGCAGCGAGTGGCCGCTTCCGGCCTACGATTATCCTTGCTGGATAAATTTGATGGGGACTCTAAGTTTTGCCGTGGCTTTCTTTCGCAATGTTCCCTGCACTTGGAGATGATGTCGGACCAGTTTCCTACTGAAAGGTCTAAGGTGGCTTTCGTAGTCAGCCTTCTGTCTGGGAAAGCTCTGTCATGGGCTACACCGCTCTGGGACCGCAATGATCCCGTCACTGCCTCTGTACACTCCTTCTTCACGGAGATTCGAAGTGTCTTTGAGGAACCTGCCCGAGCCTCTTCTGCTGAGACTGCCCTGCTGAACCTGGCCCAGGGTAATTCTTCTGTTGGCGAGTACGCCATCCAATTCCGTACTCTTGCCTCCGAATTATCCTGGAATAATGAGGCCCTCTGCGCGACCTTTAAAAAAGGCCTATCCAGCAACATTAAAGATGTTCTGGCCGCACGAGAAATTCCTGCTAACCTGCATGAACGTATTCATCTGGCCACCCGCATTGACATGCGTTTTTCCGAAAGGCGTCAGGAGCTCCGCCAGGATATGGACTTTGTTCGCTCAAGGCGTTTTTTCTCCCTGGCTCCTCTCTCCTCTGGTCCTCTGCAATCCGTTCCTGTGCCTCCCGCCGTGGAGGCTATGCAAGTTGACCGGTCTCGCTTGACACCTCAAGAGAGGACACGACGCCGCATGGAGAATCTGTGCCTGTACTGTGCCGGTACCGAACACTTCCTGAAGGATTGTCCTATCCGTCCTCCCCGCCTGGAAAGACGTACGCTGACTCCGCACAAAGGTGACACAGTTCTTGATGTCAACTCTGCTTCTCCACGCCTTACTGTGCCGGTGCAAATATCTTCCTCTACCTTCTCCTTCTCTGCTATGGCCTTCTTGGATTCCGGATCTGCAGGAAATTTTATTTTGGCCTCTCTCATCAACAGGTTCAACATCCCAGTGACCAGTCTCGCCAGACCCCTCTACATCAATTGTGTTAACAATGAAAGATTGGACTGTACCGTGCGTTACCGCACGGAACCTCTCCTAATGTGCATCGGACCTCATCACGAAAAAATTGAGTTTTTGGTCCTCTCCAACTGCACTTCCGAAATTCTTCTTGGATTACCGTGGCTTCAACGCCATTCCCCAACCCTTGATTGGTCCACAGGAGAGATCAAGAGCTGGGGTACCTCTTGTTTCAAGGACTGTCTTAAACCGGTTCCCTGTACTCCCTGCCGTGATCCTGTGGTTCCCCCTGTAACCGGTCTTCCTAAGGCTTATATGGACTTTGCTGACGTGTTTTGCAAAAAGCAAGCTGAGACTTTACCTTCTCACAGGCCTTATGACTGTCCTATTGACCTCCTCCCGGGTACTACTCCACCCCGGGGCAGAATTTATCCTCTGTCTGCTCCAGAGACTCTTGCTATGTCTGAATACATCCAGGAAAATTTAAAAAAGGGGTTTATCCGCAAATCCTCTTCTCCTGCCGGAGCTGGATTTTTCTTTGTGTCCAAAAAAGATGGCTCCCTACGTCCTTGCATTGATTACCGCGGACTTAATAAAATCACGGTAAAGAACCGCTACCCCCTACCTCTTATCTCAGAACTCTTTGATCGCCTTCAAGGTGCCCGCATCTTTACCAAACTGGACTTAAGAGGTGCTTATAATCTCATCCGCATCAGGAAGGGGGACGAATGGAAGACTGCATTTAACACCAGAGATGGACACTTTGAGTATCTGGTCATGCCCTTTGGCCTGTGCAACGCCCCTGCTGTCTTCCAAGACTTTGTTAATGAAATTTTTCGTGATCTCTTATATTCCTGTGTTGTGGTTTATCTGGACGATATTCTGATTTTTTTCTGCCAACTTAGAAGAACACCGCCAACATGTCCGCATGGTTCTTCAGAGACTTCGAGACAATCAACTTTATGCCAAAATGGAGAAATGTCTGTTTGAATGCCAATCTCTTCCTTTCCTAGGATACTTGGTCTCTGACCAGGGATTACAAATGGACCCTGACAAACTCTCTGCCGTCTTAGATTGGCCATGCCCCTCCGGACTCCGTGCTATCCAACGTTTTTTGGGGTTCGCCAATTATTACAGACAATTTATTCCACACTTTTCCAATATTGTGGCTCCTATCATGGCTTTAACCAAGAAAAATGCCAATCCCAAGTCCTGGTCGCCCCAAGCGGAAGACGCATTCAAACGTCTCAAGTCTGCCTTTTCTTCTGCTCCCGTGCTCTCCAGACCTGACCCATCTAAACCCTTCCTATTGGAGGTAGATGCCTCCTCAGTGGGAGCTGGAGCTGTCCTTCTACAAAAAAATTCTTCCGGGCATGCTGTTACTTGTGGGTTTTTTTCTAGGACCTTCTCTCCGGCGGAGAGGAACTACTCCATCGGGGATCGAGAGTTACTGACCATTAAATTGGCGCTTGAGGAATGGAGGCATCTGCTGGAGGGATCAAAATTTCCTGTTATCATATACACCGATCACAAGAATCTCTCCTATCTCCAGTCTGCCCAACGGCTGAACCCTCGCCAGGCCAGGTGGTCGTTGTTCTTTGCCCGTTTTAACTTTGAAATTCACTTTCGCCCTGCCGACAAGAACATTAGGGCCGATGCCCTCTCTCGTTCCTCGGAAGTAGAGGTCTCTCCGCAACACATCATTCCTCCTGACTGTCTGATCTCCACTTCTCCAGCCTCCATCAGGCAAACTCCTCCAGGGAAGACCTTCGTTTCTCCACGCCAACGTCTCGGGATTCTCAAATGGGGACACTCCTCCCACCTCGCAGGCCATGCGGGCATCAAAAAATCCTTGCAACTCATCTCTCGCTTCTATTGGTGGCCGACTCTGGAGACGGATGTTGTTGATTTTGTGCGGGCCTGTACTGTCTGTGCCCGGGATAAGACTCCTCGCCAGAAACCTGCTGGTCTCCTTCATCCTCTGCCTGTCCCCGAACAGCCTTGGTCACTGATTGGTATGGACTTTATTACAGACTTACCCCCATCCCGTGGCAACACTGTTGTTTGGGTGGTCGTTGATCGATTTTCCAAGATGGCACATTTTATTCCTCTTCCTGGTCTTCCTTCAGCGCCTCAGTTGGCAAAACAATTTTTTGTACACATTTTTCGTCTTCACGGTTTGCCCACGCAAATCGTCTCGGATAGAGGCGTCCAATTCGTGTCTAAATTCTGGAGGGCCCTCTGTAAACAGCTCAAGATTAAATTAAACTTCTCTTCTTCTTATCATCCCCAATCCAATGGGCAAGTAGAAAGAATTAACCAGGTCCTGGGTGACTATTTACGGCATTTTGTTTCCTCCCGCCAGGATGACTGGGCAGATCTTCTACCATGGGCCGAATTCTCATACAACTTCAGAGTCTCAGAATCTTCTGCTAAGTCCCCATTTTTCGTGGTGTACGGCCGTCACCCTCTTCCCCCCCCCCCCTCCCTACTCCCTTGCCCTCTGGTTTGCCCGCTGTGGATGAAGTGACTCGTGATCTTTCCACCATATGGAAAGAGACCCAAAATTCTCTTTTACAGGCTTCATCCCGCATGAAAAAGTTTGCCGATAAGAAAAGAAGAACTCCCCCCATTTTTGTACCCGGAGACAAGGTATGGCTCTCCGCTAAATATGTCCGTTTTCGTGTCCCCAGTTACAAACTGGGACCACGCTATCTTGGTCCTTTCAAAGTCTTGTGCCAGATTAATCCTGTCTCTTATAAACTCCTTCTTCCTCCTTCTCTCCGTATTCCCAATGCCTTCCATGTCTCTCTCCTTAAACCTCTCATCATTAACCGCTTCTCTCCCAAACTTGTTTCTCCCACTCCTGTTTCCGGCTCTTCTGACATCTTCTCCGTGAAGGAGATTCTGGCCTCCAAGACGGTCAGAGGAAAAAAATTCTTCTTGGTGGATTGGGAGGGCTGTGGTCCAGAAGAGAGATCCTGGGAACCTGAGGACAACATCCTAGACAAAAGTCTGGTCCTCAGGTTCTCAGGCTCCAAGAAGAGGGGGAGACCCAAGGGGGGGGGTACTGTTACGCCGAGCGCTCCGGGTCCCCGCTCCTCCCCGAAGCGCTCGCAACATCCTCGCAATTGCAGCGCCCCAGTCAGACCTGCTGACCGGGTGCGCTGCGATACCTCTCCCAGCCGGGATGCGATTCGCGATGCGGCAGGCGCCCGAGCTGAGTGGCTCAAAGAGAGTGACATTGTGAGTAGAAGGTTGCAGGGGACATATGTTTAACCGGCTGAGGGAAGCTCAGCGGTTGTTAGTCAGGACAAGCTGGTCTGTTTAGTCAGTGACCAGACGGTCTAGGATTTTGTTTTGTTCCTGCTTTTTGTTGATTTCTTACCCTGCAACCTGTCCAATAAAACTGGCAAGGTGCCAGATTTGCATTATAAGCGTTTGTTTGCTGGTTTATTGAGAAGAAACGCATCCTGTGGCGTGGTCCAGGACGATCCCAGAGCTAATCCCCAAGACGGATCGTCACACCCCTCACCACACTTGTATAGAGGTTAAAAGATTAAAACCAGGAAACCCTTTTGAAAACCAGGGAGCTTCTCAGTTTCATTTATTGCCAAATCAAATAATTTACTTCAGTTAGGAAGTCCTCCTGGTTTTATCAGGCCTACAGATGTACCCTTACCTTAAAGAGTACCTCTCATGATCTTGGTAAATTTTATAGTCCTCCCAGATCACTGCCCCCATCATGATAAACCACCCACTGCCTTTATTTTTATAATTTTTTTAGTTTTCTACCTTGATATTGCTCTATATCTTCTGCTCAGTCTCAGTCAGATTCACACACTGGGAAAGGGCGTTCCTCGTCAGGAGTGACATCATCTGAAGCCATACAGGGGAGAACTTCCTCCCTCACTCTGCTACACACAGCCCAGAGCAGTTCAGTGTGAGATGAGCTATGATTGGCTAAGGCTGCACCCCCCCCCCCTCAGGAATTCCTGTTTTCGGACTTCTGCTAGGCCAGCAGGAGTCCAAAGTCTGTGCAAAAGATGGGGGGAAATGTGCTCTGGACAAGTAGGGAGACACCTAGTGGCATCTTTTTTAAACACACATAAAACATAGAAAAACTTCTTCATTAGAAAGATTTTTTTTATTTACCATAAGGAGTACAATAGCCCCTTAAGGACCACAGGTGTTTTCATTTTGCACTTTCATTTTCCACCTCACCTTCTAATAAACAGAACGCTTTAAATTTTGCACCTACAGACCGATATAAGAGCTTGTTTTTTGCGCCACCAATTTTACTTTGTAATGACATCATACATTTCACCACAAAATGTATGTTGAAACCAACAACAAAAAATCTTTGTGGGGCAAAAAAAAAATGCCATTCCGATTCTACACAGTGCACTTTTTGGTAAAAATCACACCATATCTTTATTCTGTTGTCCATACAATTAAAATGATACCCAATTTATAGGTTTTACTTTGTTATACTTCTTTTAAAAAATTATAACTATTTATACGAAAATTTGCATTTTTAAAAATGTCCTCTTCTAACCTCTATAACTTTTTTATTTTTCCATATATGGGGATGTGTGAGGGCTCATTTTTTGTGCCGTGATCTGTAGCTTTTATCAGTGTTTTGATGGAACTTTTTCATCGCTGTTTATACATTTTTTTGGGGTATACAAAGTGACTAAAAATACACAATTTTGGACTTCGGATTTTTTTTTTTTACGTATACGCCATTGACCGTGCAGTTTAATTATCCTTATATTTTTATAGTTCGGACATTTATACACGTGATGGTATCACATATAGTTTTGTTTATTTTTGTTTACATATAGTTTTTTTTTTTTTTGGGAAAAGGGGGGTGATTCAAACTTTTATTATGGAAGGGGTTAAATCACATTTATTAACTTTTCTTTTATAACTTTTTTACACTTTTTTTTTTTCCCTGCAGAGCCTGGCTGGAGCATTGAGGCACAGGTAAGGGCCCTCCTGCCGTCCTCTCAGCTGTTCAGGATGCCACAATGGTCCCGAACAGCCAGCTGAGCTAGCCGGGATGACGTTTCTCTCGTTTTAGACACCTCTTGCTAATACCAGCCAGAGGCTGCTAAACCAGCATATCATACCTTTTTAAGGCTGCACATCAGATGTTGTATGATAAAGCAAAATGGCTTTTACAGTATCGTTGTCTGGGAAAACATTACCCTGGTCCTCACCATTTATAGAGTGCAGTGAATTTGTGATGTCCGACTTGCACGACTTTTTGACTTTCATTGTTGAAAAAAGCTTTTATTAGCTGTTAGCATTTTGGGAATGTACTGTTCTCTTCATTACTTATAAAGTCCATAGCTCAATTTGTTATGAACTTTCTAACTCACTTACTCAGCTCTTCTGAATAGTAGTAGACTGGCTTTACAAAATTACACAGTTTACATCATCAGGTCTTCCTTCAGCAGACTGTCTGGTATCTCTTTTATTAAAGGGACATTCTGATTGTAATAAAATGTATCTGAATAAGACTATCACCCCAAGATATATAACTTACTAATATAGTGTTATCACAAATTGAACTGTCTTAAGCATGCTTGTTTATTATTCATAAGATCCTTGGCGTTTGATATGTATACCATTCTAAAACAGATTTATACAAGATTCATGTCTTAATGTCTCTGTGAATACCAAATTTCTTTTATGTCTCTTTCATAAATTACTCAATCTCATAAATTACCCTTCCTCTGTTATTTTTCCAATAATGCTTCTGTTGTCTCTAATATCAACATCAGGAACATGCAAATGTTTAAAGTGTGTTTTCACTTATTCACTGTAGCACTGTCATTTTTCTAAATGAGTTTGATTTTGGTGCTAGAATAACTTTACTGAGTGCCTATTTTCTCTTCCCCACTGCGCATAACTCTGCATTAGGAGTCAAAGCTTTCCATAGCAGACTTCTCTAGTGTGAGACCCGCTGTAATGGCTTATACAACAATGGGTCTTGCACTGAAGATGGATACCATAGAGATGGAGCAGGAAATCTAATGCAGAGTTATATGCGGCAGGGATCAGGGAGAATAAGTGGTAAAATAATTCTGGTGCCAAATTCTACATGAAAGTCATAAAAAAAAAAAAAGACTACAGTGTAGAGTGCTGCACTATTTTTTTTTAAACGTTAATAGGCATTTTTTTTATAAACGTTAATAGGCATCAGAAAATTGGGGTATTATTAGCCTATGCTCTTCATTTTAGCCACAATTCAAATCTATTGTAACACAGGGGATACACATCTGCCAGGTTGGTCTTGTGTCAACATGAAAACTCATAATTCAGTTTTCCTTTGTAATGGGCCCATATACACAGCCAAATACTGTATGTTTTCTTTGCCACACATGGCCTGATATGGGCCCATACTGAACTTTTTTGTTCCCTCAATTTTAAACTTTTTTCTCTTTGAGAACTTCTGGCACAGGATCCCTCTGTATAGATAGTCTACAGGACCTGTGGGAGGTCTAAAGGACCTGTGTGTAAGCCTATCACATGTTATGTTATGCAGTCACATGATTTGTTGTCACATGTTCTCCCAGAGAGCACCAGCTTAACCTATGACCTGGAGCTTGACCAATGGGCTTTAGTCCAACTCCCCACTATATAAAGGGGCGGCCATTACAATTTCTCTCAGATTCCATCTGCTTACTGAGCTCAGCTACCAGAGATCGCAGTGCAAGTGATCAGCATCTGGAAGGCCACAGAGCTAACGTCTCTCCAGTAAGTCTCAAGTCTATGTCTGCTGTCACTGAAACTAGTCAAGTCATGCACATTGTCAAGTCAAGTCTACTAAAGTCAAAGTTAAGTTTATTACAAGTATTGGTCCAGCAATCTGTGAGGTCCTCTGGGTCCTGGCCACCTCTCTGGGAAATCTGGCCTTAGCTGTGAAGATAATTACACCTGTCTTCAACTCAGTAAAGCCTCCGTTTGACCCGAACTGGTTGTGGACTCTTTATTCACTACTAGCCCGTGGGATAGGAGAGAATCCAGGCGTGTGATGTTCCGGAACCCGAAAACCACACTGGCATCACAAACACATAGAGGTTAATACCATCCGACCCCCGGATTAATAACATCTGATCCCACCAACCTACACCGCAACACCCGTGGTCCTGCCATTTACACCGGTGGTCACCACAGCATCATCCGATGAGGAGACAGACATGTCTTCCCTCAGCATCAGCAAACATTGTAAAGTCCAGCCTAAAGGCCACACTGCGGGTGGATATACTGTATGTAAGGAAAATGATTAGTGGAGTCACTATAAATTTATGGTAAAAATTTATGTAGAGAAAAATAATAAAATACTTATTGGGGTTTACTATAAGCCGCCAGATATAATGGAAGCAAAGAATCTATTATTTGGACAAATACATAAGGCAGTAAATCACAACGAGGCCCTGTTTATTTTTTTATTGGCAGGCACCCAGGGCATTATAGTAAAATAATTTTTACAAGAGATATCTTCTTTAACACCTTAAAGGGTAGCTCCCACCATCCTATATTTTTTTTTCTGTCCCTGTCTATTGCACATCTATCCCTAAACCCCTCCCTGCTTTTAATTTTTCTTTTTACTATATTAAAAATAACTTTTTGTCTGCCTGATAGTGTGCTCACTACCAGGCAGACTTCCCCAGCAGGCACCACGTCACTGATGCCTGCTAGGGGGGGGACTTCCGCCCTTAGTTCATCTACACAGGGTGCCTCCCGCTGTTTCACCACTACAACTTCCAGCTTGCCCTGACATCTATTGGCTGTCAGGGCACGCTGGGAGTTGTAGTAGTGAAACAGCTGGAGGCACCCTGTGTAGATAAACTATAAGTTAGTGCCATGCGGCGCTACGGTGCTACCCCATTCCCTCCGTCACCCCCCCCATACCCGTTCCCACCATCATTCCCCCAGAATACCCCGTTCCCTCCGCCACAACCCCCCCCCCGCATACCCCGTTCCCTCCGTTCTGATACTTACTGATACTGCAGAGTCCAGCAGCAGGCGTGCAGGGGCAGCGGCAGCGGCGGCGGCGACGACATGTGCGGGAGGAGTGGCCTCCCAGCCAGTGGCCGGGGAGCCAATGCGCTGGCTCCCGCCTGTCTGATTGACAGGCAAGGAGCGAGCTCAGTGTAAATGAATTAGGACCGATTGCCCGGCCACAATAAGTCCGAATTCAGGCATGACGTCACGCCGTGCTGCAGCCGGCCACTAGGAGGGAGACCCCTAGTGGCCGGTTTTCAAACGTAAAATTCACCCATAAAATTAAAAATAAATAATGAAAATATATTACAGATATGTTGTAGTACATATGTACTACAACATATCAAAAAATAAAGTTTGTAACAGTGCCCATTTAAGGATGCAGTGTGTAAATGTACTCCTGAGTCCGCTCCTGTTTTATGACGGTTGTGTTTTAAACAAGAATAGGTGTGGTCTAGATTAGAAGGGGATGACAAATTAAGGTTATGGGGGTGCATGAGTTTAGTCAGGCCAAGGGAAGTACAAAACCTTAAAGGAGAAATGCGGCGGCAAACTTTTACCTTCCCCTGTGCCCGGGCTGCAAAAAAAGAAACTTTAACTCACCTTCCTATGTTCCCCTGTTGCTCTGATATCAGTGTCCCATTCCTCCGGCACTGCTTTTTAGGCTCGGAACGTCACAATGCAGTCAGTGTATCGCCGGCCGCAGCGATGTCCCACCTCAGCCGTTGATAGGCTGAGCACACTGTCATGTAAGGAGCTCGGGCGGGTGATACACTGACTGAAGTTTGGCATTCCAAGTTTGACATTCCAAGCAGGGAGCCGAGCTGCGCCGGAGGTACGGGACGCCGATATCGGCGCAATGGTAGGAAGGTGAGTTAAAGTTTTTTTTTTGCAGCCTGTGCACAGAGGAAGATACATTTCTGCTGCATTTTTTCCTTTAATATACCACTGTCCTCTGGTTACACAGCATAACAACTGGAACTGGAACTGTGGGTAGAAGCAGCTAACAGCTCCTGCTCCCATGCTTCAGGTATAAAGAGAGTATGTAACTGACAATCCATCCTTCTGTAGTGGTAAAAAAAAAAAATGGAATTTAATTATGGTCCCTCGGCTCTATTTCTTGGGGTTTAACTACTAAAAAAAACAGTAAAATCCAGTTTTGCCACATTACTAACAGCACATAGTTTACAGACATAAACTGAAAGCTGTCTCAGATGACAAACTACATATTTATCCAAATAATGTGACATTTTTGTAGGATTTGTTCAACACTGTCACAAGACTTCTAAATAATGGAAATAATTGATCCCCTGCAATTAATCTGTTTTACATCATACATCTTTTACAATTCCTGCACTGAAATGCGCTGTCTGCTTAGACAGCAATGCATTTCTGTGTGCATTCTACTGAGTCTGGGACCTGGAATTTCCGTAGTGTGAATGGTTTAGCAAAATCCCATTTTCTGGTGCATAGTTCTGCTCAGAAAATACTTAGTATGAAAGGGCCCTTAGAGTATGGTCATCCAGTTTTTACTTCATACCACATACACAAATCTCAGATTTTTAAAATAAATGGAATATGTTTATCTAGATTAACAGTTACAGTAACAGTTTACAGCAATGTCTTTTGGTGTTGCTGCATAGAGGGAAGTTTGCAATTTGGGGCTCCTGCACTAAGAACCAGAGCTTTCACGTGCAGTTTCAGTTCGTAGGTATCCTCTGGAGCACAGGGAGATAGTACAAACCTTTGATAAATCAATGTTTTTAATTTTAACCATAAATTTTAAGGTGAGATCAAGACTGTTTGCTGGTCATATAATTATAATACACTAAGGTCCCCTTAAATATAGAGCGTATAAAGCGTATGTAGATCCAATAGCTCAAAAGTATCAAATGTTATTAGTACATAAATGCACAGAAAAAACAGACATATATACAATTATTTAAAACATTTAATAGGAATATAACAGAGATGCAACTCCATAATCAAAGAGCGAGGAAGGGGGTCTGGTGTGGGCTCAAAGTGCTGTAGTAACAGAAGGCTACACACACAGGTAAATATATGGAATCCCAAAAAGGGTTAATTCCCAAAATAGATATAAATATGAAGTAAACTTTGTGTGTGTGTGTGGGGGGGGGGGCTTAAAAACATCCCAAGCTACATGCTCCAATAAGGTGCAATAAGAATTCCCCAGTAACTAACAATAAAAAGCCATAAGCTGAGAGCCAGAGTATATATAAGTTGATGCGCTTTATTGATGCTCTGGCTCTCAGCTTATCGCTTTTTATTGTTAGTTACTGGGGAATCCATATTGCACTTTATTGGAGCATGTAGCTTGGGATGTTTTTATCCCCCCAAGATTACTTCATTTTTATATCCATTATGGGCATTCACCCTTTTTGGTGTTCCATATATTTACCTGTGTGTATAGCCTTCTGTTACTACAGCACTTTGAGCCCACAACAGACCCCCTTCCTGCCTCTGTGATTATGGAGTTGCACCTCTGTTATATTCCTATTATACGTTTTAAATGATTTTATATCTCAGTTTTTTCTGTGCATTTATATACTAATAAAAATTCTATACTTTTGAGCTATTGGATCTACATACGTTTCCTTTTTTTTTTTTTTTTTTTTATTCATTTATCATATAATTAAGCTGATATGCCTTTTCCAAAGAAAAGCTTTAATGGGGTTGCCTGTGGAGGAACTTTCTTGTTTAGAAATAAAAATAAGAACATAACCCATACTCACCTACCCCAATTCTCCCAGTTCTCTCTGCCTCTTCCTGCTCCTGATGGCTTGCTGTCCATGCAGAAAGTATCTGACCTAAGTGTGGTACCACGAGTTTTGTAGGGAAATACCTTATCACTTTATGAAGCCAGGGCACCGTTAGCCTATACACAATCCGAGGTTGGAGACAGCTTCTCCTGGGCCAGACACGGAGAGTAAAGGAACACACTGACGTCAGGTAATGTATAACTGTGTTTACTGAGCAGGGTGCAGATGGTATTACATGGACAGAATGGTGCAGAGTGAGAGGATGCAGTGTAACCCCTTGGAACCCTGTTGCCTTGCTGGGACTTGTGGTGCTTTCACCCAACAAATTGATACTGACTTGAGAGACTTGAAGATTGATCCTGGTAGCTAGGGTTCTGTCAAGGTCTGGTAGCTTCCTCCGCCAGGGCATGAACTTCCACCATGCATGCAATCCTTGCAGAATTACTGGATAAAGTAGACTTGATCTGGGCCTTCCCTCAGAGCACACAACACACCTTACACCTTTACCACACTGATGCTCAGACACAACTCAACTGTGAACTCGGGCAACTCCTCCCCCTACTACACTGGGCAAGCATTTATGAGTTCTCATTGGCAGGCAGGGTCAAATGGGGTGCACTGCTCCTCTGCTTAACCCCTTAACAACAATGGACGTAAATATACGTCATGGTGCCGTGGTACTTAACGCACCATGACGTACATTTACGCGCCGCCATGATCGCGAGCACCGGAGCGGTGCTTGCGTCATGCGCGGCAGGTCCCAGCTGCTATCAGCAGCCAGGGACCTCCCCCGGTAATGGCGGACATCCGCGATCGCGCGAATGTCCGCCATTAACCCCTCAGATGCCGTGATCAATACAGATCACGGCATCTGCGGCAGTGCGGTACTTTGAATGGATGATAGTATCGCCCTCAGCGCTGTCGCAGGAATCCGATCATCCAGCATGGCAGCCAGAGGTCCCCTCACCTGACTCTGGCTGTTTCCCCGGGTCTTCTGCTCTGGTCTGAGATCGAGCAGACCAGAGCAGAAGATCACCGATAATACTGATCAGTGCTATGTCCTATACATAGCACTGAACAGTATTAGCAATCAAAGGATTGCTATAGATAGTCACCTATGGGGACATAAAAGTGTAAAAAAAAAAAAGTTAAAAAATATAAAATAAAAAGTTAAAAATATTAGAAAAATCCCCTCCCCCGTTTTTCCAATTTTACCCCCAAAAAGCGTTAAAAAAAATGTATACACATATTTGGTATCGCTGCTGTTGTTAATTATCCCGTACGGTGAACAGCGTATACGTAAAAAAAAGTCCAAAATTGCTGCTTTTTTGTCACATTTTATTCCAAAAATTTTTTATAAAAAATGTATAAAAAGGTAAAACCTAATCAAAAGTGGTACTGATAAAATCTACAGATCGTGGCACAAAAAATGAGCCCTCATATCACCCCATATACGGAAAATTTAGAAAGTTATAGGTGGTCAAAATAGGGCAATTTCAAACATACTAATTTTGTTAAAATGGTTTGAGATTTTTTTTAAGCGGTACAATTATGGAAAAGCATATAACATGGGTATAATTTTAATCATATTGACCCACATAAAAAAATAAAACATGTCATTTTTACCGGAAAGTACAGCGTGAAAACAAAACCTTCCAAAATTTGTTAAATTGCGGTTTTCTTTAAAATTTTTGAACATAAAAAATATTTGTTTGGTTGTGCCGTACATTTTATGGTAAATAAGTGATGTAATTACAAAGTACAATTGGTGACGCAAAAAAAAGCCCTCATATTGGTCTGTGGATGGAAATATAAGAGAGATATGATTTTTTGAAGGCGAGGAGGAAAAAACGAAAATGCAAAAATAAAATTGGTCTGGTCCTTAAAGGGGTATTCCGGTGCTTACACATCCCCCTCCTGTAGGCTTGCATTGAGGGGCGGAGCGTGATGTCACACAGGGGCGGAGGCGTGACGTCACACGCCACCGGCCCTGCGGTCGCCCGTAATCAGACCCGGAGCGAACACGCTCCGGGGACTGATTACAAACGGGGTGCCACGTGCATGATCCCTCGGTCCCCAGCTGCGGGACTCCCGCGACCTTTGGATAGGGGATAAGATGTGTAAGCCCCGGAGTACCCCTTTGAGGCCAAAATGGGCCTGGTCCTTAAGGGGTTAAAGGCACCATAACACATATAAATAACACATATAAAAATAACATAATAGAATAGGTATAAACAAATACATTAACTCTTAACAAAGTGCTGGGATTTGATAAACGCAGTAATAAGTCTTTCAATGGGCCCAACACCTGTGCTGCAGGTCTGCCCGAAGCAGTCCAAAGCCACAGGACAGCCTTTGGTGCTGGGACACCACAAACTCCCCCTCTAAAATGCAGCCGTCCTCTGACCCAGTCCTGGCGGCCGAGGAGTGATGAAGGACAGTACCACTTGAGGTAGGAGAAAGTGCAGAGGTGAAGTGGGGCGAGAGCCTCACGGGTGGGGCATGCTTCGTGCTTTCTGGATTAACTCCTCCTGGGGCGGACTGGAATTTGTGGCGCCGCATGAATTTGTTGCACTGCTTACACATGCGGTCTGACTTGCAATACACAGTCTCTGGTCACAATCTTCACACACTGTATGGCCATTAATTAACTGCTACCCTTCTATTTCGCTAGCGCCGGTTGGCATAAGCAAAGTCCCGTACAGAAATTTTGGTGCACAATCTGACGCATGCTCCGTGCGGTTTCTAGGAGAAAGTTCAGACTGGGAGGTTTTTGTAGGCACACACCCATATCCTGTTCGGGACGCCAAAAGAGATGTGGTACCAGAGGTGGTGTAGGGAAATACCTTATCACTTTGTGAAGCCAGGGCACCGTTAGCCTATACACAGTCCGAGGTTGGAGACAGCTTCTCCTTGGCCAGACACAGCGAGTAAAGGAACACACTGACATCAGGTAACGGATAACTGTGTTTACTGAGCAGGGTGCAGATGGTATTACATGGACAGAATGGCGCAGAGTGAGAGGATGCAGCGCAACCCCTTGGAACCCTGTTGCCGGGCTGGGACTTGTGGTGCTTTCACCCAATAAATTGATACTGACTTGAGAGACTTGAAGATTGATCCTGTTAGCTAGGGTTCTGTCAAGGTCTTGTAGCTTCCTCCACCAGGGCATGAACTTCCACTGTTGGGGTGATTCTTGCAGAATGACCGGATAAAGTAGATTTGATCTGGGCCTTTTCTTAGATCACACAACACACCTTACATCGTTACCACACTTGTGCTCAGCAGAAACTGGAGATGACCTGGGGCAACTCCTCCGCCACTGCACTATATGGGCAACAATTTAGAGGTTCCGATTGGCAGGCAGAGTCACATGGGGTGCACTGCTCCTCTGCTTAAAGGCATCATAACACATTTAAGTAACATATCAAAATAACATAACAGAATAGGTATAAAAAAATATTAACTCTTAGCAAAGTGCTAGGACTTGATAAACGCAGCAACAAGTCTTTCAGTGGGCCCACCACCTGTGCTGCAGGTCTGCCCAAAGAAGTCTGAATCCACAGGACAGCCTTTGGTGCTGGGACACCACATAAGCAAGTCGCTGTTATGGTCAGTGATTGGTTGAGCATGTAATATCTGTAGGGTTGGCATGTCAATGTAAGCAAGAAGAAGCAGAGAGGACCAGGGAATGGCAGTACCCAGGGTCTTTCTAAAATAAATGTCACCCCTAACGAAACACCTTTAACACTCTTTGCCCTGTAATAAAATTCATCATCACCCTAAAAACTGACTGCATCATCTCCAAACCTATTTTTTTTTACTGATGGAAGGACTAATGATGTGATTTGTGTATTTTATATTAAGTAAAAGCTGGAGGAACATCCTATAATTGTGGCAAGTTTCTACTTTTTGCCAGGGCCTGTAGCATATAAATAAAGCAAGTTAGAAGACCCTATCCTTGAAAATCTGTGTTACTGACCACAGATAATTCCCCAAGTGGTGTTCCCTTTATTTTCCGACTCATAGGGAAAGAATTGTCAAAACCTGTCTAGAGGAAAAGTTGACCAGTTGCCCATAGTAACCAATCAGCTCGCTTCTTTCATTCTGAAAAGGGCCTCTGCAAGATAAAAGAAGCGATCTGATTGGTTGCTATGGGCAACTGCACCACTCTTTCTCTACACAGGTTTTGATAAATCTCCCCCATAGTGTTTTCTCTTGAATTAGCCATTGCATGCACATTACAGTCTCATTAAAAAGTCACAGAACACATCTGCCTGAAATGAGCGCCGATCCAGTAGATCAGAATTAAATGGCTTCACTACTGTGAATTCTTTGTCAGCCATACATCCCTGTTTACACAAGAAGGTGTGCAACTGAGCAATAATTATATTTTTGTACTGCAGTATCCCAAAGTCTTTAACCGGTCAGATTTCCATTTTTTAAACTAAGAAGAACGGCACAGTAGACTATTCTATTCTACTTGCCAAAACATAAACGGAAATAAAATTTTATTTCAATATTGTTGTGTATAATGTGTATTGTTATGGAAAGCTACAATTATACATAGTAGGAGAGATACAACTGGCACTACTACTTACACTATCAGTCCACATCAAGTATGCAGTTAACCGGTCAGCAGTGGTGCTCCACATAAACTATTAGGCTAGGCTTGCCAAAAAACTGTCGTTTCCACACAAAGGAATTAATGCCAGAAAAAAAAACATTTTTTTTTCCTGTATTTTTGCGTTTTTTATGGCTTTAATTCCTATGTGTGGAAACACCAATTATTTTTTTTACCCTGTGACAGTTTTGTACTGCCTTTAGGGTACTCTTTTATGGGTCAGATGCACAGTGCCTGACCCAAGAAGTGAGAGGAGGTAAGTATGGGTCTGTGCTCATTATGCGTTTCTTAGCATGAAAAAAAAAAAAAAAAGATGTATTTAAAATGTGAACAGACCCTTTTTGGCAGCATGTTCCCAAACAGGGAGTCTTCAACTTAAAAGTCCCAGTTTTTTTTTTTACAAGCGTGCAGAACATCACAGGTGTATAGATGTGTGTAGTTGTGTAATGCGTTTTAAGCTCTCATATCGCTCTTACGGCATGTTTACGCTTACGCTGGGTACAATTGAGAGTGCCATGATTGTCTGAAACGCATTACAGTTTGGACAATCTTTTCTTGTTTTCCTAGTGAGGGTGTCTGCCAAAATCTATCTAGGGACATGGATTTATATGTTCTATGTGCAAATTTTAGCTTAAAGGTACCGCTATTCTTGGTCAATAAGAAAGGAAGGTAGAAGGCGCTCCATGTGTAGAACCTCTCGGTCAGATAAAATGGGGGGAAGGGAACCACCCATAGCCGCTTACCAGATTAGGTTGTGTGAGCTCACACACAACAGTGGATAGCGTATGGAGGTAGTACTAGTAACCAATTCATCCACAGCCTTCCTGATGAAGCCGGCCATGCGCAGCGAAACGCATTGCATCCTTGCCTAATAAACCCACCTGGTTGTTTTAGCTGCCGTTCTAATGAAATTACTGGTCCTGCGTCGGTATTGTTCCTGCACCCTCAGTCACTACATGGGCTATTCTTGGTCAGGATATCTTCTGCATGTCTTATCCTGCTGAAAGAAAGACATAAGACACAGGATAGGTAAACATAAACATTTATATATATACATTTTGTACAATTCTAGCTAGGGATGTCCCGATACCAATACTAGTATCGGTATCGGGGCCGATACTCGTCACTTGCATGGTATCAGTGACTCGTTTAATGTACCTGATACCATGTCCGATACCTGCTGCTGTGTGGTCCCGCTCTGCTGTCCCGTTCTCCCAATCGCATCATGGCGTCCTATGGAGGAGCATGTGACATACACGTCACTCTGCTTCCTCCGTAGCGTTACGCTAGGTGCAGGGGTGGAGGAGTGACGTGTGTGTCACAAGCTCCTCCATAGGACGCCATGATGCAATTGGGAGAACGGGACAGTGGAGCAGCAACACCCGAGGACAGCCGCAGGTGAGCGCTGTCTACAAGAGGGGGGCCTGCTGTCTATAAGGGGGGGGGCTGCTGTCTATGGGGGGCCTGCTGTCTATAAGGGGGGCTGCTGTCTATAAGGGGGGGCCTGCTGTCTATAAGGGAAGGCTGCTGTCTAGAAGGGGGGGCCTGCTGTCCATAAGGGAGGGGCTGCGGTCTACAAGGGGATGGGACCTGCTGTCTACAAGGGGATGGGGCCTGCTGTCTACAAGGGGGACAAGAGGGAGCGCTGTCTACAAGGGGGGGGGAGGGCTGCTGTCTACAAGGGGGGACCCTGCCCCTGCTGTCTACAAGGGGATGGGGACAGCTGTCTACAAGGGCATGGGGCCTGTTGTCTACAAGGGGGGGGGGGCTGATGTCTACAAGGGGGACAAGAGGGGGTGCTGTCTACAAGGGGGGGTGCTGCCTACAAGGGGTTCTGCGGTCTACAGGGGTGGGGCTGCGATCTACAGGGGTGCTGCTACTAATGTCTGCAACTATCTATACTACCTACAAGGGGATACTACCTACTATTAAAGGCAATCTTACAGCAGAGTCACCTGGACTAACTTGAATTTATAAGTAGACAGGTGACCTGGTTTCTATCGCTGCTCACCATGTGAACGTGAGCGCAATTGCTCCGGAGACATCGGTTTCGCCGCCAATGCAAATTCCCTGTTCTGCCCAATGGAGAAGCGAGAGATCTGGGCTCATACTACAGCAGCCGCCTCCATTGTACACAAGGACCCACATATCAGCACGGTAAGCAGCGCCAGAGACCGGGTCACCCTGGTGTCAGATTCCCTTTAAAATAAAAGAACTCGTACTTCGTATCAGCGAGTATTAGAATTAAAGTATTGGTACTCGTACTGGGTCTTAAAAAAATGGTATCGGGACATCCCACCACATTAACATTATCACAACCACATTAACTTTTTTTTCAATTAGGCCCATACTAACAGTTCTTCATTTCCATCTTTGTTTTGCCCTGTGATTTAATGTAGCACCCTATAAAAGTTCTGGGTTTAGAAGTTCTTGGCCTTAGCCAGGTACATGCTTACGAATATGGTTGCGGTTAGGGTTCTTGGCAGGGTTGCCAGGCACATTTTCTTGAAGGGTGCAGGAACTGAAAAACCAAAAACAACACAGCACTCCACACAAGTTAGGTCTTGCATACCGGCATTAACCCCTTGGGGACTTAGGGTTTTTCTGTTTATGCACTTTCGTTTTTTCCTCCTCACCTTTTAAAAATCATGACCCTTTAAATTTTGCACCTACAGATTGAAATGATGGCTTATTTTTTGTGCCACCAATTCTACTTTGGAATTACATCAGTCCTTTTACCCAAAAATCTACGGTAAAGAAAAAAAAAAACTTTGTGGGACAAAATTGAAGAAAAAACAACATTTTATAACTTTTGGGGGCTTCCGTTTCTATGCATTTTCGGTAAAAATGACACCTTATCTTTATTCTGTAGGTCCATACGAATAAAATGATACCCTACTTATATAGGTTTGATTTTGTATTACCTCTGATAAAAATCATAACTACATGCAGGAAAATGTATACGTTTAAAATTATCATCTTCTGACCCCTATAACTTTTTTATTTTTCTGCATACGGGGCGGCGGGAGGTCTAATTTTTTGCGCCGTGATCTGAAGTTTTTATCAGTGAAATTTTTGCTTTGATTGCTTTTTATTCATTTTTTTATGGTATAACCAAAAATACGCTATTTTGGACTTTGGATTTTGTTTGCGCGTACGCCATTGACCGTGCGGTTTAATTAATTAAATATTTTTATAGTTCGGACATTTACCACATGGAAATACCCCATATGTTTATATTTATTTACATCAGGGGTCTCAAACTCAAATTATCCAGGGGCCACTGGAGGTAGCAGCTGGGTGAGGCTGGGCCGCATGTACTCCTTACATATAATGCCCCCATCATGCGCCCCTCATCATCCACCAGCAACACCCCCCACCAGCAGTAGCCCCCCCATTATCCACCAGCACCCCCCCCCCATTCCCCCTACCCCGTGTGGTAATAGCATGAGCTGATGGATGAAGGGGGGGTGCTACTTCTGGGGGTTCCACACATTAGGTAGGCAGTAGGTTCCCCACATTAGGTAGGCAGCAGGTTCCCCACATTAGGTAGGCAGCAAGTTCCCCACATTAGGTAGGCAGCAGGTTCCCCACATTAGGTAGTAACAGGTTCCCCACATTAGGTAGTAGCAGTTTCCTCACATTAGTTAGAAGCAGGTTCCCCACGTTAGGTAGTAGCAGGTTCCCCACATTAGGTAGTAGCAGGTTCCCCACATTAGGTAGTAGCAGGTTCCCTACATTAGGTAGGCAGCAGGTTCCCCACATTAGGTAAAAGCAGGTTCCCCACATTAGGTAGTAGCAGGTTCCCCACATTAGGTAGTAGCAGGTTCCCCAAATTAGGTAGTAGCAGGTTCCCCATATTAAGTAGTAGCAGGTTCCCCACATTAGGTAGTAGCAAGTTCCGCACATTAGGTAATAGCAGGTTCCCCACATTGGGTAGCATTGTTCCCCCCCCCCCCCCCTGACTCTCACACACACAGACACACACAGACAGACAGACACCCACACATGCACACACACAGAGACAACCTTACCTGTCCTGCGCTTCTCTTTGGCGGCGGCCTGACGAGTGATGTCACTGGCGTCCTCCTGTGCGGGTCTGAGGAGGGATGTCATATGCGCGATGTCCCTCATCAGACTCCGGCCGGCCGGCCAACCGGAGACGCGGAGGAGGGAGGGGTAAGTGAAGCCTTCCGGCATTTAGCGCTGCTTGCCCGAAGCAGGGCTAAATGCCTGAAGAAGTTACCTGCCCGGAGCTGCATGTCCCAGGCGTCAGGCAATACAAATTACAAATGCCTGGTGCGGGCCACAAACTTTCGTTCCACGGGCCGCAAATGGCCCGAGGAACGGGAGTTTGAGAACCCTGATTTACATGGGGTTTTTTTTATGATGGAAGGGGTTAAATCACATTTATTAACTCTTTTTTTAACTTTTTTTTTTGCAATGTTATAGCCCCCATAGGGGGCTATAACATGCAGTGCATTGATTGCTTGCACTGTTCAATGCAAAGCCATAGCATTGCACTGATCAGTGTTTTCGGCGGTCAATTGCTCAAGCCTGGATCTCAGGCTTGGAGCAATCAATCTCCAATCGGACACGCCGAAGGCAGGTAGCGGACCCTCTGCTCCCGTCCTAGCTGATCGGGACACAGCAGAAACTGCGGTGGTTCCGATCAGCCTAACTGAGCAGCCAGGAATGCTTATTTAACAGTTTAGACACGGCGATCAACTTTGAAGGCTGCGCCTAAAGGGTTAATAGCGCGCGTCACCGCGATCGGTGACGCGCGCTATTAGCCCCAGGTCCCAGCCACCGTTAGATGCCGGGACCGAATCGATATGAGGCGGGTTCACCGCGTGACCCCGCGTTATATCGCGGAAGCAGGACCAGGACATACAGGTACTCCCTGAGTTCCCAAGAGGTTAAAGCATGAAAAAGATTTGAGACAGTTAGGCGCTTTTTGCCATAAAGGATTTCTTAGATTGCAAGATTTCTTAGAGTGCAAACTTTCCATCCCAGCCTTGCCGGTCTCCGGTCTTCTTGGGCTGGGACATGAAGCGGGGCCCTCTGGACGGTACCCCCTCCTTTGGGTTGACCGTGGTGTCCCTCTGCTGCACTTGGCACACCCCATAAGTCAGTTCTTTGGGACAATACTCCTTCCTCCTCATTTCCTCGACTATAGCAGCCATTCAGGCCTCTTTTTCAGCTCTCACCGACAGGGCTGCAGGAATTGAGGGGTGCTTCTTTCATGGCAGGGGCAGGTGCATGTACCGGATTATCTTTGGCTCATCACCGAATACCCAACGTAGTAGCAGGGGTGACTGGGGTCATGGTGTGGGCTGCGGGACCTGGGGTGCGGACTCTGGGCTTGACAAAGTAGAGGGAGTAGAAAAAACGGCTTCTGCCGGGGTACTCACATCGGACTCCTCTGTGTGGATTTCCGCTCAGGGTCCCCAGGGTCCCCATAGCCTCGATGATGCCGGTGGTGTTCCGCCATCTGGTGTAGCTGGCCACTGGTCAGTGCTCTCTGGTATGGGTACTTGCAGGCATCGGTCCTCCAGGGAGAGCTTCTGCAGCCTATCCGCCAGCTCCTGGAAAACATGGGCAGCCGCCGCTGCAATTTCATGGGCACGGGGCATCTTAGGACTCACGGGACTCGTGGACTCTTGTGCCTCCGCCATGTTGCTCCACTCGCTTACTTCCTACGGTCTGAAGAGGTCTGGTGGCACTCCGCTCTTTATACCGGTCTCCGGCAAGATGGCTTCCGGCTGGAAACACATCAGTGGTGCACCCTCTTCCCCCGCCCCCTGGGCAACAGGGGGCCAGCCCTTTAGGTTCCCCCTTGGATTCGGTACGAAGTCCTGGCTTCCATGCCCAGGAGCAGGATGCAGACTTTTGCAGGCATTCTTCACAGCCTTTTCTCCGACTCCATTAACCCTTGCAGGTACCAGACATTTTGTATGATGCAACATGGCTTCTGTTCGCACTTTGCACATGACGGGCACAGACTTTGGACTTTCACGGTGGCAGACAATAAACTTCTCATCTCCCCCTCTATTTCACAAGCGCCTCTTCGCATAAACGTTTTCACAGACATAGTCCCGTACAAAACTGGCGCAACTTTTGCCACACGTACATGCGGTTTTCTTGCAATATGGACACAGTTGAGACTGGGGGGGGGGGGTTCTTTGCATACGGCACACACTCGAATCCTGTTCTTCAAGCCATAAGTTGTGGTGTCGGCTGAGGGTAATGTATAATTAACCGTTTCGTAACGCCAGGGCGTGGTTGACCTATACATCACCCGAGGTAGACCAGCTTCTCCTGTGCCAGGCATGTGGCAAATAATTACTCCGACGCAAGGTTACGGATAACTGGTTTTCTTTACTGAGGTTGGAAACATGGTACAATCCGTTACAACTCAGATTAGTGTGAAGAAGATGCAGGGTGAACTTTGGGAAGCTTATCGGCTCACTGCACCCCTAATTACATTCTGTGAGTGGTGTAGTTTCCTAAATGGGGTCACATGTTGTGGGGTCCACTGTTCTGGCACCATGGGGTCTTTGCAAACGCACATGGCTTTCAATTCCAGCCAAGTTCTCTCTTCAAAAGCCCAATGATGCTCCTTCTCTACTGAGCCCTGTAGTGCGCCAGCAGAGCACTTTACATCCACATATGTGGTATTTATATACTCAGAAGAAATGGTATAAAAAATTATGGGGGGCTTTTTTCCTGTAACCCCTATAACACCAGCATTTTTGTGAAAAAATAAAAAATTTTCATTTTCACGTCCAACTTTAATGAAGATTCTTCAAACACTTGTGGGGTGTTAAGGCTCACTATACCCCTTGTTACATTCCATGAGGGGTGTAGTTTCCAAAATGGGGGTCACATGTGTTTTTTTTTTTTTTGCGTTTATGTCAGAACCGCTGTAACAATCAGCCACCCCTGTGCAAACCATCTCAAAAGTACATGGTGCTCTCACTCCTGAGCCTTGTTGTGCGCCCGCAGAGCATTTTACGTCCACATATGGGGTATTTCCGTACTCAGGAGAAATTGCATTACAAATTTTGGGGTCATTTTTTCCTTTTACCTCTTGTGAAAATGAAAAGTATGGGGCAACACCAGCATGTTAGTGTAAAACATTAAATTTTTTTACAATAATATGCTGGAGTAGACTCCAACTTTACCTTTTCATAAAGGGTCAAAGGAGAAAAAGCCCTACAAAATTTGTTAGGCAATTTCTCCCGAGTACGAAAATACCCCATATGTGGCTCTAAACTGTTGCCTTGAAATACGACAGGGCTCCGAAGTGAGAGAGTGCCATGCGCATTTGAGACCTAAATTAGGGATTTGCATAGGGACGGACCCAGATGCAAGCATTATGCTTGCCTTTGATACCAAAATTACCCTACGGCAGTGTCTCCCAAACAGGGTGCTTCCAGCTGTTGCAAAACTCCCAGCATGCCTGGAAAGTTAATGGCTGTCCGGCAATGCTGGGAGTTGTTGTTTCATGCTGGGAGTTTGAGCTGCAGCGGAAAATTTGCTGCATCTCAAACTTGTAGCGAGAAACTCACTGTAAACCCCTGCCCGTGTGACTGTACCCTGTACATTCACATGGGGGGGGGGGGGGGCAAATCTCCAGCTGTTGCAAAACTACAACTCCCAGCATGCCCTTTGGCTGTCCGTGCATGCTAATGGGTTGTAGTTATGCAACAGCTGGAGGCACGCTGGTTGCAAAAAACTGGAAGTTTGTTACTTATCTCAGTGTTTCGCAACTCCCAGCATGTACGATCTATCAGTGGATGCTGGGAGTTGTAGTTTGCAATAGCTGGAGGCACACTGGTTGCAAAACACTAAGTTAGGTAACAAACTCTTGGTTTCACAACCAGTGTGCCTTCAGCTGTTGCAAAACTACAACTCTCAGCATGCACTTACAACCGAAGGGCATTCTGGGACTTGTAGTTATGCAACAGCTGGAGGCATGCTACTGCAACTCCCAGCAGGCCCTTTGGTAGTTTGTGCATGCTGAGGGTTATAGTTTTCATAGAAAAAATGTGCTTCCAGCTGTTGCATAACTACAACCCCCAGCATGCACAAACTACCAAAGGGCATGCTGGGAGTTATAGTTATGCCTTCTGCTGTTGCATAACAACTCCCAGGATGCCCTTTTGTGCATGCTGGGAGTTGTTGCTAAGCAACAGCAGAAGGCCAGCCTTACCTCCTGCTGCTGCGTGATCATCCTCCTGCCTGCCGCTGCTGTCTCCGCTCCTGGGGCCCCAATCCTGCCACCGATGGCGGGGATCGGGGGCCCCCACTCAGGTACAGACTCCATGGCACTGGCTCTCGCCCTCTGGAATAGGAGCAGAGCTGGTGCCGTTAGGGACACCCGCCCACAGCAGGAGTCCTGATTCGTCGGCAGGCAACGGCCGAAGAATCAGGACCATCGTGAGGTGGCACCAGTGCCACCTCACTACTTCTGCTAAAGGGTGATAGGTGATGTCTTGGGTGGCACCTATCACCCTTTTTTCCAGGTCACCGGGGACCTGATTGACCCAGAATCTCCGCAGGGGACCAGAATTCCCACGGGCGTACAGGTATTCCCTGTGTCCTTAAGTTCCAGGACGTCAGGGCATACCTGTATGCCTTGTGTCTATAACAGGTTAAAGTAACAGGTGAATAGAAAATACCAATACATTAACCATGATATAACATTACATTATACTGTGAGTTATAGAGAGTCCTGAGGAAAGTGGGCTCAAGAGACATTGAAGCAGCATCTGCCACAAGGGATGGGCAGGAGTACAGAAGAACACATGATTATGTACTGGGTAACCACACTGGTATTATTATTAGTAATACTGATCTCAGTATACAAGATTTGGTAAGTAACATTGTTGTGGTAGCCCTTGGGGGGTGTATGATAGTAGTGGTATGGTATAAGTATATAAGGGGTTAATGTTAACCCTAGAGTTCGTGACGCCAGGCTGAGGGCTGGTATGCTGAATCAATGTTCCAGCCTATCGCCGCCCTTCCCAGTAACGATAGGTGCATAAAATAACTGAAGGTCCACAAGGAGATTTAAACTTGAACTTGAATATCTTTTACTGAAGTTCTTGCAATAGTCAGGGCACAGTAACAGTCTCATACAAACAGTCTTTAGGTTGCTTAGTGACTGGCAGTAGTTGCGGACCTTGAGCTAGACATACAGTCTCTGAATTTAGGAAGAGATTTGCAGATCCGTCCGGATTTAGGGGAGTTATTAGGTCCGGTGATGCTGCAGAGTGTTTGGGGAGTGATAAACTCTATAATTAGATTGTTCAGCCGTCGCCGCAAGGCTCAGGCCCAACTCACTGCGATAATTGCTGTACAGGTCTTGCTTGCTTGACAGCCCACGAGGTAAGAGAGCTGTTGCTAGCTTAGCAACCCAGGAACAAGAGAGCGAAACATGGCCGCAGCTCCCTTATATGGGCAGGGGGCGGGGCGAATCTGATTGGTCCGAACATCTGCCATTCACCATTACATGGTGTAATGGGATTGCTTACATCACAGGGCCTCCAAAGGTCCTTAAGCCTAATACCATAGAGTTCACCTCATCACATGACCCGCAGGTCCTGCGACGCTACTGGAAACAAGTAATTAACAATTTTTTTACACATGTTATTCTATTTATATTAACCTATGAATAAATTAGAGATCTATACACTAGAATAGAGGCGACCAGGGGTAGACTGGCCGACAGGGATCCCTAAGTCCTAGGGACTCTGGCTATGGGGACCCATACATAAATAAGTACCGTATAGAATGCGGTACTGGGACACCACATTGTGATGGTAATGTGTTTGGTGATATTTCTTCTTGTATACTGGTATAATTGGTAATATGGATCAGTGTAAAGGATTTGGTCAGTAACAGTATGATGTTACTATGTATGGTGATAATATTCTTCCTTTTATACTGGTATTATTATTAGTAATACTGATCTCAGTATACCAGATTTGGTAAGTAACATTGTGGTGGTAATATGTATGGTGTTAATTTTCCTCCTTGTATATTGGTCTAATAGATAAAATAAATCTTGGTATACTGGATTTGGTCAGTAACAGTATGTTGATAATATATATAGTAGTAATAATGGGGAGATTGATCATGACCTGTGCTGAGGCAAAGTTCACCAGTTGCCAGTAGCAACCAATCAGATTGCTTCTTTTTATTTTCCAGAGGCCTTTTCAAAAATGAAAGAAGCTATCTGATTGGTTGCTATGGGCAACTGGTCAACTTTTCCTCAGCACAGGTCTTGATGAATCTCCCCCAATATTCCTACTTGAGTACTGGTATTATTGATAGTATTAGTATCAGTATACAAGATTTGGCCAGTAACAGTAGGATGGTAATAGTTATAGTGATACTATACCTCCTTGTATACTGGTATTTATTAGTAATATTGGTCTCAGTATACAGGATTTGGTCAGTAACAATATGATAGTAATATTTATAGTGATAATATTGCTCCTTGCATACTGGTATTATTGGTAATATTGTCCTTAGTATACTGTATTTGGTAAGTAACTGGTATGAACTGTAATATTTCTTCATTATATACTGGTTTTTATCTAGTAGTTACATGATTTTGTTTTATCTAGATCAGGGGTCTCAAACTGGTGGCCTTCCAGATGTTGCAAAACTTCAACTCCCAGCATGCCTGCACTTGCCCAGACAGCTAACAGCTGTCGGGCATGTTGGAAGTTGAAGTTCTGCAACATCTGGAGGGCCACCAGTTTGATCTAGATGTACATTTTTTTTATCTTGGGAAATTTTTTACCAACGTTAACATTTTTACTCACACACACACACACACACATATATTTTTTTCGATCTTTGTCCCCTCCCTTTGTGGCACTGACCTCACATGGCCACACCCATGACCATAATCGGCTTCTTGGTCTAAAATGGCTATTTGGTCTCAGTCTGGCCCTCGTAACCATACTAAGGGTATGTTCCCGTGGAACTGGAGTGGAATTCCGCGCAGTGAACATAACCATCAGTGTGAATGGGTCTTCCGCGAGTCCTGTACCCACTGTGGATTTTCAACGGTGGACAATTCTGCCGTTGAAATAGTTCCACACAAGAACAGAACATGTTCATTCTTTGCGCGGGAGTCTGCGAGCACTGCATAGCCATCAGTGGTGACGGCACAGTGCCGCGCGGTTCTACCGCTGCCGGCGGCTGCCAGGCTGAATCTCCGCTCGCTGAATTTCACGAGCGGAGATTCAGCTTGATATCGGCAGTGTGAACGTACCCTGATGCAGCAACCTCTGTTAACAGCTGTTCTTCACTCCAGACAATAGACGTGTATTGGAGAGTACACCCTGGAATCAGTTAGGGCAGTGGTTCTCAACCTTTTTGGCGACTGTACCCCCAAAGGCTGAAAGTATGTCCGCGGGTACCCCCTCGCGCGGAACTTGTGTGCGAGGGGTACCCGCGGACAAAAGGTGTGTTCTTACCTTTATACTAATGCATGCCCCCTCCATCTTAATACCTTTTGTGCTATTATTCCCCCCTCCATCTTAATCCCCTTGTGTTATTATTCCCCCTCCATCTTTATCCCCTTGTCCCATTATTCCCCCTCCATCTTTATCCCCTTGTGCCAATATTCCCCCCTCCATCTTTATCCCATTGTGTTATTATTCCTCCTCCATCTTTATCCCCTTGTCCCATTATTCCCCCCTCCATCTTAATCCCCTTGTGCTATTATTCCCCCCTCCATCTTTATCCCATTGCGCCATTATTATCCAATATGGCAAAAGGGGATCAGAGGGAGGGGGGGAATAATAGCACAAGGGGATTAAGATGGAGGGGGTGGGAATCAACCCTCCCGGGTGGGAATCAACCCTCCCCCTCCATATTAATCCCCTTGTGCCATCATTCCCCCTGCATCTCTATCCCCTTGCGCCATTATTGCCCCCTCCTCTGATCCCCTTTTGCCATATTGGATAATAATGGCACAAGGGGATTAATATGGAGGGGGGTGGGGGGTTGATTATCCCTCCCTCCATCTTAATCCCCTTGTGTCATTATTCCCCCCTCCCTCTGATTCCCTTTTGCCATTCCCCCACCCCCTCCATATTAATCCCCTTGTGCCATTATTATCCGATATGGCAAAAGGGGATCATAGGAAGGGGGAATGGCACAAAGGGATTAAGATGGAAGGGGAGAGGGATAATGGTGGAGGGGGGATGGGGAGTGATAAAGCACAAGGCATACATCCCCCCTCCGTCCCATACAGTCCCCTTCCGTCCCATACAGTCACCCTCCGTCCCATACAGTTGTGTTTAACTTTTTGTTTTTATCATTTACCTGGTGTCCTGCGGTCCCCTGTGGCCTGTCCATGGATGCAGCGCGTCCCGTTCGGCGGGGCCGCACTGACGTGTGACCTCCTCCTGCACTGCACGGCAGGTCCGCACAACGTCAAGGGAGGTCACACGTCTCCCCGGCAACCACGCAGCTCACTCAGAGTAGCCGTAGCCACAGCTCGGGCCGCGGCTACTGTACAGTGAGCTGCCACGGCCGTTCTCTGCTTTGCGCTGTCAAAGACTGGCCAATGCATGGCCGGTATTTGACAGCGCTTTCGTGTACCCCCTGACAGCCCCCGGCGTACCCCTAGGGGTACGCGTACCCCAGGTTGAGAAGCCAGGAGTTAGGGCACCATTTTCAGTGGACATCTGGAATATTGGAAAGCACCCAGTCATGCTAGACACAGCTGCTGGCTTTAGTTTATAAAATAGGGCTCCTATTGAGGACCCCCTGTTAAGATTTAGTTTCCAAACAGGGCATATGACTCGAGAAGCAGTTGGAGTTACACACAGAGGAAGTGTGGAATTTATACAAACACCAACTTGGTCATACTAGGACAAGCTGCACAAACTGAGGACAATACAGGACGTCAGGTCTCAGTCGACAATGTAAAGCTCTGCTCTCTCTTCCTGTGGTTGCTAGGACAGCCCTGTTTACTCAGCACATCATTATTAATTCATTGACCATCCCACAACAATGGTTTTCCACCCGGCAGAACTCCCATTCTTTTTCGTTACATCCTCCCTATTTAGAGAAACTTCTTGTTTTTCGTACTATATACAGCACAGGACTGCCCTCATCTGAGGCGTATACATGACATCTCCCAGCCATGCAAGACTGTAGAAGCTGAAAACAGGTATGGTAAGTAAGCACTTGTCTGGACTCTATGTGCACCATAACTCCAGCTCTAGGTGCTTTCTTATAAAGTGCAGGGTTGTTTTTGCCTGTGCTTGTTTATGCTCTACTAGCCTTACTCAGACTATGAACTGGCTTCCTTTACTTTCAGCCTGGGAATTCTAAAGATACTAAAGTCACCCACAGAGGTTAGACTGAAGTAAGGGGCTCCTGTTATTCCTGCCTGTGTATGGGGATGGCAGTGCCCCTTGGGCATCTGATCTTGGGAGGAAGGGTTTATAGGTGATGGGTTATTGTGTAACCTAAGTTATGTGGGATCACAGGTGTCTACCCACCTCTGCTGTAGGAATTATCATGCACATTTGGCTGAACCTAATAAGCATTTTAAAGGGCTGACTGGGACTGATGGCTGCTGTTTTATGTGCACTGCTTCATCCCATTTGTTGTAATGTAGAATGCAGTTTATTGTCCTCTGTTATCAGTCATTTCAGCTCCAGTAGAGGGTGATTGTAGTGTTCTTCAATGCAGCATATCCAGAAACATGTCTGTCCATACAGTATATAGGTCTAGTGTTCTTTTATTGCAATGCTTGTCCTGATATTTGAACTTTCATGCACACGCTTGCTCAGATCTGCTGAGCATGTGTGTGTACTAAATGGTGAGAAGGGAATAAACCCCTGGCACCTTATCTTCCATTAGAACAAAGAACATGTCTAAATCTGACATACCCATTCTTTCTCTCACCAACATCTGCCATGAAGGGGAAGTCAGGAGACCCCCATACACATCAGAAAGTTGACCCCTTCTGCTAAAATTGGTAGGTTTATCTTTCTCTAATGTAAACCAGTAAATGGGATATTGACTTAATTTTAGGCAGTTATTTTTTCACAAGTAAACAGTGCTTTACAAGCTTCCTGATTATCTCTTCCTGAGATTATCTTTGTTGTCCATAGTAACCAATCACAGCTCAGCTTTCATTTTGTATGTTGACTGGTAAAATGAATGTTTAGATGGGTTGCTATGGGAAACAAAAAGAATCTTACTTTAAGACAGCTTGGTCACTCTCCCCAATATTTTAATTCACTGTACATTGTCCGACCTTAAGATTTAAAGGCAAATGGCAGGGTTTCCATAAAATTGTACATACATCACTGAGCCATAGTGAGCAGTGGAGTAGTAGTCTGTGGGTGTATAGGGCAATAGTACTTTTCCATACAGATTTGTCATAGAAGTGTGGAGGCTATGGGACTGCATTCCCTTGGAGATTAGCTGATAATATAGCATTTTCTGGGGGATAAGAAGCTTTGGGAGGCTGAGGCACCAGGCAGGGCCATAGGTCACTATACAGGCTGTAGGATGAATGGCTCCTGGGGCTGTTATGAAGCAGCATCCCCCCCATCCCCCTGACACTTTCTCCCTCACCTTCCTCCCCTGAGTGCTCTCTGCCCCCTCCTGCTCTCTCCATCCACCTCCCCCCTCTGCTGATAAGAAATGCTTTCTCCACAACTCAGAATTCGCTGAGTGATCTTGTCTTCTTGTGAAATCCTGTTGTTTCTGTACCTTGCACCCTCCTCCAGGCTATGAGCTCCTGCTCTTAAAGGGGTTGTTGTCCTCTACCAGCCTCTTCAGTCTCAGGAGCAGCCGAGGGCAGCAGAAGGCTTCCAGGAGCTGTGAGTGTGACCCACAATACCCCCTTCTTGTCATGACTATTTCACTGTCATCTCTACTTTACCACCCATTCTGTATATGCCCCTCATAGAACACATACAATGCCTCCACCTGCCTGTCATGACTAGACTAATCCACTGCCTTACTCTTTACTGTCACCCCAAAATCACCTCATAGACTAAAAGACCCTCATATTACACACACACTCACTACTGTACCCGCAGCCCACTATATTAGACACACACTACATGAGCCCCTCACATTACACAATTGTACCCACAATACCTCCACCTGCCTGTCATGACTAGACCTATCCACTGCCTTACTCTTTACTGTCACCCCCAAATCACCTCATAGACTAAAATACCCTCATATTACACACACTCACTACTGTACCCACAGCCCACTACATTAGACACACACTACATGAGCCCCTCACATTACACAATTGTACCCACAATGCCTCCACCTGTCATGACTAGACTTATCCACTGCCTTACTCTTCACTGTCACCCCCAAATCACCTCATAGACTAAAATACCCCCATATTACACACACTCACTACTGTACCCACAGCCCACTACATTAGACACACACTACATGAGCCCCTCACATTACACAATTGTACCCACAATGCCTCCACCTGCCTGTCATGACTAGACTTATCCACTGCTTTACTCTTCACTGTCACCCCCAAATCACCTCATAGACTAAAAGACCCTCATATTACACACACACACACACACACACACTACTGTACCCACAGCCCACTATACTAGACACACACTACATGAGCCCCTCACATTACCCAATTGTACCCACAATACCTCCACCTGCCTGTCATGACTAGACTTATCCCCTGCCTCACGCTTCGCGGTCACCCCAAAATCACCTCCTCATCTTGGAGCCCCTCATATTACTCCTTCACTTACTACCAATGCCTCTACACATTTTTTGGGAAAAAGTAACTATTTTTGTTGTATTTTCACCTATGTGGTCAGAAGTTTCCTGAAGCCAACATTGACTTTCTGTTTGCAACTTTTTCTTCACTGTTGGCACCTTTTTTGGGACAATGGCATTTATATTTTCACTACACTGCAACACCATAAAAATATATGAAGCTAAAAGAAAAAGCACCATAGAGCTCTGTGAAGGAGGTATATTATCACTATGAAAAAATGGGGGGCTCACCACATAGTCGAATACACGGTGGGTGCTACTGCTCAGTATAATGAAGACCTACATAACACCAGAGCAAAAGAAATACTGTATAGAGTGCACACCACGACAGCATAAATATAATATAATCAATAATCTTTATTACTTACAAAATACAGTAAAAATACACACAGAGGGCTAAAACCAATTAAAAAGCTTAACAAAGCATGACCCAACATGGGAGAGGGGCCATGAACCCCCCCTCGCCAATGTCCTGTCCCTGTAATATACACACTCAATGTGGCTGCTGATACACAATAGCACATCAATGTATAGCTGACACACTAAACAACTCTGAAAAATGGCAAGCAGATGCAATATAACTACTAAATAGCAAAGATGAACAAAGTGCAGACAGAGTACATAATATCACCAGATGTCGGCAGCCACAGACAGAGGATCCATAGCAATGTGTGCAGGGACAGGACCCCAGGACCCCACGCGTTCCGTCACGATTGGTGACTTCCTGAGGAAGTCACCGATCGTGATGGAACGCGTGGTGTTTGAGTAAGATGCTTCTAGGGTTCTTCTAGAGAGAGAAATCCACAGCGGATCTGTCTCTAGGATCTATTATGATCATGGCTATGACCATTTACTGGATCCAAACCTTCCATTATGGGGCACACTGGGTTTTGGGAAAATCAGAATGGGAATATGGCAAATACAGCTGATACTGAATGAATTATATGGGTGGCTGGGGGCCGCAATTTAACTGTGTATGTGACTTATTTATGTTATCATTGGAACTTGTGCTCTGGAATATGTCCAGGAGGAGGAGCAGGTGACTGGTAGAGCAGAGGTACCCCATAACGCTCCCATAGAATTATAACATATCCAAGACTTAGCAGTGATCAGTACCAGGGCAATGCCAGGATGACAGCTAGTTGCTACACCTCTGTAGCCTGCGTAGAGTGTTGTCTATAACCCTGGGAATTCTTATCAGAGCATTGCTCTCATATACTGTGCATTAATGACTAACTTCCTAGAATGCCATTTGCTTATCATTTATGTAAAGGTGAAGCTGCTGGTTCAGGATTATTTTATCAGACCAGCACTAAACACATTAACTCTAAAGATGTGAAAGTTCTATCACTTTATGTGCATGTTATAAATGGATGGACCGCTGCCTTGGCACCAATGACCAACATAATAACACTTTAGGCGAATGATAGTGACTGCCTGGCTTTTTCACCCAACCAGTTTTTTTTGTTTCACTGCTTCTGTCCCTTTGTTCCATTGTAATTGTCATAGTTGTTTTGGTTCCTATTCATTATATAGTGGCTGCAGGTTAAGTACATGTACACAGAGCAATTGTCCATGTATTACAGTTTGAACAGTTTCAAGTAATGATCATAGCAAATTTGTAGCATCGCTGCCTTGGCAAAATATTTGGTTTCCTATGTTGGTCAGGGCAGCAAGTTTAAGCTGGTCATACACATTAGATGTGTCGGCTGACAATTTCAGCAGAACTGGACGACCCTCTAAGGGTACATCTACATCTCAGATTTGTGGATCCAGCAGAAGGATACGGTGGGAGAATTAAAAAAAAAAACACCTCCTGCTGTATTCCTGCCAGATCCACACCGTACTTCATTAAAAGGGTACTCCGCCCACAGACATCTTTTCCCCCATCCAAATAGTTGGATAGGGAATAAGATGTCTGTGGGTAGAGTACCCTTTAATTTCAATGAGTTGAGGGAAGAAGGGAAGAAGGATCAGGCATGCTGGATTTCAACTGGCCAATCATTTTGCTTTTAGAGGAAGCTAGCAGTAGTGTGCTTCCCAAGTGTTCATGTTCATATGTATGAGGGGGATTGAGAGAGATAGCTGTCAGCCAATGCTATCATATGTGTATGACCACTTCTACTCTTTGCCCCAGATGATGGAAAGCCTACAACCTCAGGAACTCCCAGAGCAAGGGGCTATGAACAGGGACCTGGTCTTACACAGTGGATATTTCCTATATACAGTATCCTGTTTGGGTTGTTGCTCCTAAATTTGCTGCCCACAGCAGAAAAACACTAATGTGAACATACAGTAATGATATCTGACCATACAGATGAGGTTGGGATCAGAAATGGCTCTTAGTGCTATAGATAAATGGATAATGCCCTACAGATTATCTCTTATTCTTTTGCTATAAGATTATACAGGATCTCTTAGGTCAACAGATAAGGAACTATGGCGCTCTGGCCATTGCAGATAACAGTTCTATACTACAGTACTACACATAAGAATCTGTGTAACCAAATACAAGATTGTTGCACAAATACAGTAGAGTCTCCCAATAGCAGACACTCATGTGGAATAAAAAAGTGTCCACTATTGAGAGATGTCCTCTATTGGAAAAAAAAAGCTCAAAAACCTTTCTAAATGTCTGAATACTGTCCTGTCTGAATACAGTATAATTACCTATAAAACATGATAAAAAGCAATATTACAGCAGAATCTCCCAGTGTCGTTTAATTTTCCGTTATCCCCCTCCCCATCATTTTATTTGCCCTGTATACCCTGTGCCACCTTATGCCGTGTGTCAAATTATCCCCCTTACCCCCTGTGCCACATCAGTTCCACTTGATCCCCCCTGTGCCATTTAATTCCCCCATTATTACCCTCTGTGTAAATTCATCACTCTAATCTTTATGAAGTGGCAAAGGGATAAAAGGGGAATGAAATAGCACAGGGGGCGATCAAGAGGAAATAATGTGGCACAGGGGGGTAAAAAGGGGGGGATGATTTGACACAAGGGGAATAAAGTGGCACGGGGGATCAGGGAAGTAGGAGGGAGAATGATGTACAGAAGCATGAGACCACTGAGGTCTTCTGCTTCTGTACTGGGGCTTCTGCAGGGGGCTGCAGTGGGGGCCTGGGCCCCTTACTGGGGTATTGGCTGTACCCCCTGACGGTGGCCCTGTGTACAAGGTAGGGCCGGAACATAAGCCTGGTTGTCCCCTGTTGGGAGTGTTTTGTCCCCTATTGTCCTCTATTGGGAGTGTTTTATCCCCTATTGGGTGTGTCCGCGTCCACTATTGGGAATGTCCTCTATTCGGAGAGTGCAAATACATTAAGTCTTATGAGACTCTGCCGGGAATTAAAAACTAGGGGAGGTGTCCCCTATTGGAAGGTGTCCCCTATTGGGAGGTGTCCGCTAAACGAGATTTCACTGTACTCCTAAGTTCTGTTGTAATAAAAGAACAAGAACACTGTGTGTAGTTTTGTGTGAAGTTAAAAAGTGTGTTTTATGTTTTAAGTAGGGATAGGTTTTATTTAGGTATATAGTGTGGGTCTACTTATCGTGTGTCTAATTTATAGACAATAGCCTTCTTTATTGCTACTCAGGTTCTGCAACCTGCAAAACCACCACATTAAAAAAAAAGCTTAAAAATTTTATTTTCCAGGTTGAAAACTTGACATGTTAGTGGTATATATCCACTAAATGACTAATACCAACATAAATCAAACAGACTCAGTACCCTCACCTCCACATACACCTGCCTGCTATCCCCAATTGCTTGCGTGTTCAGAGTTTACAATAAGTCAGCACTGAAGAGGTAAAATTCCTGGCTGTAGCATTTTGATGTGCATAGCTATTTCACTCACCCTCTGACCTCTCCTATTCTCCTAGCTGGACATGCTGTTGTGCTGCTGACTCTTTCATTCCACCATGGGTACCTCCACTAAATACACGCCAGCTTCAACAGAAGAGCCAACTCCTAATGGGAAAAATGGAACTCCAACCGACTCCAGCTCCCAGCAATCCATGAAACTGAAGAAGGAAATCTCATTGCTCAATGGGGTCAGTCTCATTGTGGGCAATATGATTGGCTCTGGCATCTTTGTGTCACCAAAAGGGGTCTTGATGTATAGTGCTTCATATGGTCTTTCCCTTGTGATCTGGGCAGTTGGAGGAGTATTTTCCATATTTGGTGCCTTATGTTATGCAGAATTAGGCACAACCATCACCAAGTCGGGAGCAAGCTATGCCTACATCCTGGAGGCTTTTGGTGGCTTTATAGCCTTTATTAGGCTATGGACTTCTCTACTGATTATTGAGCCTACGAGCCAAGCGGTTATTGCTATTACTTTCTCCAACTACATGGTGCAACCCATTTTCCCATCGTGCGAGTCTCCGTACTTTGCCAACAGACTTCTAGCAGCAGCGTGCATAGGTAAGAATCAAACTTTGTTTTAGTTGGTTTCATCTTCTTTTTACTAAATTACATAATCAGACATTATAATGTTATTCCCACCACTGAACACCATTTTTGGGTTTGTACGGGAATAAAATCCACATAAAATGTGTACCTTTGTAAATATGTCGCATTACTAGTCTTGCTTTCATTCTGCCTGTTAGGCAATGTTCACATGGTAGAATTTCTGAGTGGAATTCTGTATGAAAATTCTGCATGACTTTATAGCCAATTCACTTCAATGGAATTCCTGCAGCGGGAATCCTGCAGCAAAAATTCTGCTGTGTGAATGGAACAGCGGAATCCCATAGAAGTGTATAGGCTATAAATTCATGCAGAACTTTCAATAGTGTAAAGACTACATAAACAAGCAAGGAATGCTAGATCGTTACAGTTTTAAGGCCAGCAAAAATACAAATATGGCTTTTAAATGCAATGTATGATCAGTAAAAGACAGTAATGTTATTTCTACTGTATGTAAACTATAAAATACAGCCTAGATTTACTAATGAAAGTACACCAGAATCATGTCACAACCTGTCTAGACTATTTTTTTCTGGGTCGGTCAACGGGTGTGTGGCTTCAGTAAAAAGATGTAGCTTTGGTAAAAGTAGCGTGGCTCAAGATGCTCCACTGTGCGCCAAACTTGCACAAGCATTCTGAAGCAGGATTCTGGCATAGTTTAAGGCTAGTAATAGTTGGTCCAAACTTAGGTTAGAAAGTCAAAGTATGTGTCAGATTTAATTCTGTCCAAAAATAGACAGTTTTAGTAAATGTGGACCAGTATTTTTAAAGTTTGACATTCCTTGAATATCTGTGTTATGTATCTGTTTTGTAAGGAGCTGTAAAGGGTGTGCATACAATTGCATTGGCCCTTTGCTGCATATAGAGGGTCTCCACACAAACTCCTATGCATGTATGGTGAAATCTTTCCTGCCTTAAAGGGGTACTCCCCTGGAAAACATTTTTTTTAAATCAACTGGTGTCAGAAAATTAAACAGATTTGTATATAACTTCTATTTAAAAATCTTAACCCTTCCAGTACTTAACAGTTGCTGTATGCTCCACAGGAAGTTCTTTTCTTTTAAAATTTATTTTCTGTCTGACCACAGTGCTCTCTGCTGACACCTCTGTCCATTTTAGGAAGTGTCTAGAGCAGGAGAGGTTTTCTATGGGGATTTGCTTCTACTCTGAACAGTTCCCAAAATCGGCAGAGATGTCAGCAGAGAGCACTGTGGTCAGACAGAAAGGAAATTCAAAAAGAAAAGAACTTCCTCTGGAACATACAGCAGCTGATACGTACTGGAGGGGGTTAAGATTTTTAAATAGAAGTAATTTAAAAATCTGGTTAACTTTTTGGCACCAGTTGATTTAAAAAAAAAAAAAGCTTTTCCAGGGGAGTACCCATTTAAAGGGGTATTCCAACCTTAGACATCTTATCCCCCAAAGGATAGGGGATAAGATGTTTGATGTCTGATCGCAGGGATCGCTGAGACTCCCCGCGATCTCCATGCAGCACCCGGCATTCTGTGTTGAGTGCTGCTCCAGAGACGGAGACTTGACGTTACTCCTGTCACGAAAATAGCCCTCTCCAGCAGATTGCCTAACAGGGCTCCTTGTGCTGCCATACAGCATCTCTGCCGAGTGTCATTTTTGGAAAAAAAATAAAACCTTTGTCATGTCACAGAGACTTGTGAAAAGTTTTCATCGGTTAGGGTATCATTCCTGAGACCACCCCCAGTCAGTAGAATGAGCAGGGAGAAGCATGCGACCACACACTTCACTCCCCGGCTCGCATCCATCTCCTTCCAGCTTCACTAATGGCCCCAATGACTTTTGCCAGTTGTACTTTAACCTGTACCTTAAGGGTTTATTTAGCTTTTAAGGAGGAAGTAGGAAGTGATCAATATAGCAGATAAAAGAGAAAAATAGATGCTATTCAGCTGTACAGCAGGTGAATATTAAAGGGATTTCCAAGATTAGAAAAATGTGTCTTCTTTCTTACAAAACAGCCCCACTCCTGCCACAGGTCGTGTCTGGTATTGCAGCTCAGCTCCACTGAAGTGAATGAGACTGAGTTACAGTACTACACACAACCTGTGGACAAGAGGGGTGCTGTTTTGCAAGAAAGAAGCTTTAATTTTCCAAAAAATCTTTTAAGTTTTTGTGTGCCTTTAATCTCTTGTATATGACACCTATCATGTCATACAAGTCATGTTCCAGACCCATATGGAAGTGAAACTCTGTGTGCTCCTGCTGCTGAGTAGTAGGAAGGAGCTTTCCTCTTTTCAATGATCCCGTCTGCTGGCCTTCCCTTATTTTTGTCTTTAGCAATCTGATGTGTCTAACAGGATGTGGGTGGAAAGTGGTACACAAGGAAGTGCGGCCATGGATCTTGTGCTGACAGCAGCAGGACAGTCTCATGACCAGTGTGTACAGTACATCCTCACTGATGTCAGAAAATCTGCCAAATCTCTGTCTACAAAGAGAGAAGTTAAGAGCATGACTAATGTCCGCAATAGCTGCCTGACAGTGTAGAAATACTGGACACTTCTGATGAGACTGCAGGACAGGACTCTTTATTATTTAGCTGTATTAATGGAACCATCCTACATATAGATGTATATCAGTATATATCTATATAGATATTCATGTCTGCAGTTTGTCAGTAGAGGTGGCTGGATGGGTCAACAATGAAGGAAAACACATGGGACCTATATGATAATGTCTGTGAAATTGAGAACTGAATAGTGAATTATTTTTCTGGAATTTGTTGCATACTATCAAGTTGTGCAATACTGTACTTTAATCACATCCAACTGGATCAGGTATAGGAGATAGCTGTTGTCTTATTGGCTGACATGAATGCTTGGCTTTGCTGATGTTTATTTGGATAGGGAAAGGGAAGAAGCTTCTGCCAAACACCTCTGTGGTACCCTCTTATAAGATCCAACATGCCCACTTCTCTTCCGTAATGACAGATAACAGGAATCCGTTAGCCTTTGTTAGGTGTATGGCCAGCCTTCATGTGGTAATATACAGTAGATGAAAGCTGTCCCGATTCTCCCCGATAGCAGATGTTGGTATACCGTTGCCATCAGAGGTGTCTAGCCTTAGTTTACTTCTGCTTTCCCAATGAGAATACATGTACGCTTGATCAAGTCCAGTCTGCATTTGTATAGGAGCAACTGGAGAAATAGCTGTTGTCCAACAAGTTTTTCGCTGACAGCTATCTTAGGTGCTTACTTTTTTTTTAAGTTTTCTTTTCTAAGATACATCTGTGTCAGCTGGACATAAATTGTCATCCCCTTAAAGGGGTACTCTGGGGGGAAAAAAATTATTTAAAATCAACTAGTGCCAGAAAGATAAACAGATTTGTAAATGACTTCTATATAAAAATCTTAACCTTTCCAGTACTTATCAGCTGCTGTATACTAAAGAGGAAGTTGTGTAGTTCTTTCCAGTCTGACCACAGTGCTCTCTGCTGACACCTCTGTCTATGTCAGGAACTGTCCAGAGCAGGAGAGATTTGCTATGGGAATTTTCTTAGGTTCTGGACAGTTCCTTAAATGGACAGAGGTGTCAGCAGAGAGCACTGTGGTCAGACTGGAAAGAACTACACAACTTTTTCTGTAGCATACAGCAGCAGTACAGTACTGGAAGCCTAAAGATTTTTGATTAGATATAGTTTACTAATCTGTATAACTTTCTGGCACTAGTTGATTTGAAAACTTTTTTTCTTCTGGAGTACCTCTTTAGTGTTTCCATTCCCTGACAGCAAGTAGAAATCGAGAAATCTCATATGTTAGAAAGTTGCAGAACTTTCCATTATACATTGATGCAGCTTTATCCTTAATGTTCAGTACAATTAACTTAAATATTTTATAAAGCAGAAGGACAGATTCTGTCTTGAAATGTAAATGTTGTACTCTTTCTAGTACCTGGTCTTTACATAATGGCTTTGTTGGAGCTGCTTTAGGCAGCGTTACTAGCTATTGTACGTAATAAATTGCAGCATGTCTTGTTCTGCAGGCTCTGTGGCATTTCTGTGCCTGCCCTTGGGACGTAAGAGAGCCAGCAGCACAGCTTAGTTGTGAGCATGTTCAGAGCAAGAAGTAGTGCCTAGCATTCAGGAGAACTGTTCTTCTCAATCTTTGCAGCACTACGGATGTGCACATGAGCTGTCCAGGACACTGACTAGTTTTATCTGGTGGACCTGAGGAAGGCACAAGTGAGTGCCGAAACGTATTATCCTACTGTTGTGTACTAATAAAGTTGATTTATCCTGTGTATGGCCTGTGGTTATTCAGACATAGTTAAGCAGAAGCTCCTCTTAGACCCTCTCTTTGTTCCACCTCTTTATTTGATTGCTTAAAGGGTACCTCTCATCAAAAAAACTATTGATATATTATAGATTAATGTATGCAGAATAACTTTACAATTGCATGTTATTAAAAAAAATATACTTCTTTCTACTTAATTTTCCACTTTGAAGAAATGACCACTAGGGGTCTCCCTACCAGTCCTGGCAGCAAGCATTTCAGACTCATGCTGGAGTCCTAAACACTACGAGCTGCCAGTCTGCTTTGTTCACAAAGGAGAACACTCAGAGCTGCCAGCCTGCTTTGTTCACAGCCTGTTTGGCTGTGAACAAAGCAAGCTGGCAGCTCTGAGTGTTTAGGACTCCAGCATGAGTCAGAAATGCTTGCTGACAGGACTGATCGGGAAAAATACAATAGAAAGAAGCATATTTTTCATTAACATTCTATTGGAAAGTTATTCAACATTCATTAATCTAAAATATATCAAAAGTTTATTTGATAAGAGGTACCTTTTAATCTTCGACAATTTCACAAAGCAGATGTGCTGGTCACTTTAAAGTCATGTGACAGGTGACATGCATATAAGAGAAACGAAAAAGAGCAGAGAGCCTCATAGGGTAACATTGTGTGGTAAGGATAAAGTGCATGTACTGAGTAGGTAAGGTTATCACCTTGTTGTGTTGTAGGAAGACACAACATCTAGGAAAGCCTTATAGATCCACTGGTCAGTGTGGTTCCAGTAGAGGGAGCTGCAGTTTAAACAGGTTCAGCCGCCAATCCCCAAACACAGGCTGGCGTAGATACGACAACAACATACCATCAACGATAAAAAAATATCCTTTATACTGTGCTGGTATCCTGCAGGATATGGAACTCTGCAGACGGAATAGTTGTGTTTTTACTGTCTATGGAAACCTATCTTTGACATCTGCAGAGTTCCATATTTTGAGGGTCCCAGCACAGTATCCAGGAATTTTTTTCTTTTTGATGACATTACCATCCTGCAGAACTGAAATGGATGTCCACTGGCATGTAACATATCCAGGGATGTAACCACTGGACATCAGTAAAAACCATTGTCTGGGATCATCTGGAGCAAGCCCATCAAATGATAGAAACAGCCATGTCTAGAAGACAATCCCTTTACATGTCAGTGGAGGGTACATGTGATTATTTTAGTTTTCAGGATCTTAGAGAATGCCAACATTATATACTACATTATATAGCAATTACATCAATAAACAAAGTTTTACAGTATTAAGATTATGTTGGTTTATATGAAAGACTCTGTATAACACTTTTTTTTTCTGACTAGCGCTCCTCACCTTTGTGAACTGTGCATATGTGAAGTGGGGAACACGGGTCCAAGATCTTTTCACTTATGCCAAAGTACTGGCGCTCATCGCTGTCATCATTGCTGGAATTGTGAAAATCTGTCAGGGTAAGCTATTGGTGATACTGACTAGAGGTTAACACAGAAGGCAGATCCACTGAGTACCAGTAGGGCACATGTAGCAGATATTTACCTTAGTCAGCACAATGGTTTATTGGACTGAATTGTTATCTACATAATGACACACAGGAAGAAGTCAGTATCTCACTGTGTGTGCTATCATCTTCCACCTTAACAGGAACGTTTATGCAGTTTGCCCATCTTGTCAAAGTCAAAATTGACTCACACAGTTGTAAGGTCACAAGATTATACTCAACAAACAGCATGTTTATCAAACCAGATCAGATCAACTTCACATCACATCACTTACACAGCCACTGAATCCTTTTTCTATTTATATTATATTGGGTGATAAGTTACAGTGACAGTCAGCAGTTGTATAGGGCACACGCAGTATCTCACATAAGTGAGTACACCCCAGGGGCGGACTGACAGGTCCGGCACTCAGGCACTGCCCAAGGGCCTTGACCTGAGAGGGTGCCCGCTGCTGCCAGCACCATTTTTTCTTTTTTTTTTTTTTAAAGGGGTTCTCCAGTGCTTATACATCTTATCCCCTATCCAAAGGATAGGGGATAAGATGCCTGATCGCGGGAGTCCCCCAGCTGGGGATGCTCGTGATCATGCACGCGGCACCACGTTTGTAATCAGTCCCCGGAGCGTGTTTGCTCCGGGTCTGATTACCAGCGACCACAGGGACGACAGCGTGTGACGTCATGCTCCGCCCCTCAATGTAAGCCTAGGTCACACGCCGCCGGCCCTGCAGTCGCCCGTAATCAGACCCGGAGCGAATGCGCTCTGGGGACTGATTACAAACGGGGTGCCGCGTGCATGATCTCAGGGGTCCCCAGCTGCGGGACTCCCGGGATCAGGCATCTTATCCCCTATCCTTTGGATAGGGGATAAGATGTGTAAGCATCGGAGAACCCCTTTAAGTTACATTCCTGTCCTGGCATGCTTGATATCAAAGTTTTGCAACAGCTGGAGGCACCCTATCAATCTCTCTGTCTGTCTAACTAATATCTATCAGTCTCATATCTATCAATGTATCTCAAGATTCCATGTTATAGCTTCTTATGAGGACTAAAAAATAGTGAATAAAATATATATTTTTTTTATTTAATCAATGTGAATAATCCCCTCCTCGATAACAGTTTGAATCACAACCATTTTCCAAATAAAATATTGTAAACAAAAATAAACATATGTGGTATCGCCACGTGCAAAATGTCCGTTACTTGAACCGAACAGTCAATGAAATTATTAAACAGTCATAAAAAAAATACCAAAGTCCAGAATTGCTGATTTATGGTCACTTCATATATCAGAAAGAAATGAATAAAATGCAGTCCAAAAATCGTATCACAGCAAAAATGTTACCGGTAAAAGCTACAGATCACGGTGCAAAAAATAAAAAATAAAAGTGTTATAGTGGTCATAAGGGGACAATTTTAAGCATACTAATTTTCTTACAAAAAGTTATAATTATTTAAAAACTAGTAAAATAAAATAAAACCTATTTAAATTGTACTGCATTGCATAATGGTACTTTTTATTTTATTTGGTATGACCAAAAATTTTTTGGGGCTTTGTTTACCATTTTGTGGTAAAACTAGTGATGTCATTACATTTAGTCCTGCAAACAAAAAATCCTCATTTTGATCGGTAGTTGAAAAATCACATTTATTGTATGTGGGCAGAGCATTTATATGGATGTGGCTTACATATGGGTGGGCAGAAGAGGGCCCCATGATCATCTATTGCCCGTGGGCCCCATGAGTTGTCAGTCAGTCTTGACCAGGGCTGTGGAGTCGGTAGATATAAATGTTCCGACTCCGACTCCCCAGTTTTTTGTACTTCTGACTCCGACTCCCCGACTCCTCTGTATTAATATGCAAATATATTTTATACATTCCTTGAAGGAAAGAAAGGCAATATACATGTCATTACCACAGGACTACTGGCTGGGAAGCCAACAGTCTACTGTATTGAACAGTTTAAGCCCACCAAGTTCTTCTAAGCTCTTCTAGCAGAGAAAGGTAGTTGGGCAGAAGCTGCTGCCTTCTCCTTTTTGTGTGCTGATCTGCTTCTGAAGATAGGGCAGTGGGAGGATCCAGAAAGGGGCATTTATTATAAAACATGATTTCCCTAGTAGAATTCCACAGTCATGTTTAAAGTTTAAGCTAACAATCGGAGTTTACAAGTTTTTATAGTCTTAGCTGAATGACAGCAGTTTTTCCAATGGTTTACAGCTTCAGTCTTGAATTATTGACTAGGGATCGACCGATATCGACTTTTTAGGGTCGATACCGATAAACTGTGACCTTTCAGGCCGATAGCCAATAACTTATACCGATATTCCGGTATAAGTTATCGGCTCTGCCTGTCCTGGGGTCCTCCCTAGTCCAATACCCACTGCCCCATTGCCTCCCCCATCCCCGGTATTATAATTACCTGGGCCCGGGGTCCGCGCTACTTCTGGCTCCGGCGGCGTCCTCAGCTGTCACTGTGCGCACTGACAGTGACGTCGCGTTGAGGACATCACTCGTCATTGTGCAGTGCGCAGGACGCTGCAGGGCGTCGCAGGAGCCAGAAGTAGCGCAGACCCCAGGCCCCGGGAACAGGTAATTATAAAACCGGGGATGGGGGAGGCAATGGGGCAGTGGCGGCGGCGGGCTCTGGCCGTGGAGGCGGGCCGGGGGGGTGGGGCATTATCGGCAAGATAATTGCCGATACCGATAATGTCCAAAATTGCGATTATTGGCAGATAATATCGGCCAAACCGATAATCGGTCGATCCCTACTATTGACCCTCCATTCACTTCACTTATACAAGTGTCTCTAGTCCTGCAAAAAACATATATACTTAATCCCTTATCAGTGAGAGGCTAGGTTAACCATGGGTTCCCTGTACCAGCAGAACACAACACTATGGAAAGTATAAGTATTGCCGCTCCTAATTGTGTGTTGAGTGCCATATAGTGAAACACATGAAAAGCATGCTTCTTCACGGTCACTTAACGAGTTCGTTTTGCGGTTACGTGAGGCACTGCATGCATTGGTCTTTATTCTTACAGTAGAGAAGTCATTAATTATAACTTTTTGTGAATTGGGACATTCCAATCTAAATTTAGTAGGAGTCGGAGTCTGTGCATTGTTTGCCGACTCCAGGTACCCAAAATTTTGTCCGACTCCTCGACTCCGACTCCACAGCCCTGGTCTTGACACCATCTGAACCTTGGTCTCATTAGACCACAGGACATGGTCCAGCAATCCATGTCCTTAGTCTGCTTGACTTCAGCAAACTGTGGGCTTTCTTGTGCTCCATCTTTACAAGAGGCTTCTTTCTGGGGTGACAGCAATGCAGACCAATTTGATGGAGTGTGTAGTGTATGGTCTGATCACTGACAGGCTGATTCCCCCCCCCCCCCACTCCTTCAACCTCTTAAGCAATGCTGGCAGGACTTATACATCTATTTCCCAAAGAGAATCTGTGGATATTGTGCTAATCACATGCTTTTCCTTCTTTGGTCGACCATGGCATGGTTCTGAGTGAAATCTGTCCTGTGAAACTGTTGTATGGTCTTGCCCTGTTATAGCCTAGGCTATTTTTATGTAGAGAAACAGTTGTTTTTTTTCACATCCTCAGAGAGTTCTTTGCCATGAAGTGGCATGTTGAATTTCCAGCGACCAGTGTGAGAGCAATAACACAAAACGTAACCCCTTAACGACCACGGATGTAAATGTACATCCTGGTTCGGCAGTACTTTGCGCACCTTTGCACATTTAGGTCCTGCGTATGACCGCGAGCATCGGAGCGGTGCTCGCGTCATACATGGCAGGTTCCGGTTGCTATCAGCAGCTGGGGACCCGCCGGTAATGGCCGACATCTGCGATCACGTGGATGTCTGCCATTAATCCCTCAGATGCAGTGATCAGTACAGATCACGGCATCCGCGGCAATGCGCATGTTAAAATAGATGATCGTTGCCGCGGGGATCCGATCATCTGTAATGGTGGACGGAAATCTCCTCACCTGCCTCCGTCCGTCTCCTCGGGTCTTCTGCTCTGGTCTGAGATCGAGCAGACCAGAGCAGAAGATGACCTATAATACTGATTAGTGCTATGCTCTATGCATAGCACTGAATAGTATTAGCAATCAAATGATTGCTATAGATAGTTCCCTAGGGGGACATAAAAAGTCTAAAAAAAAAAAGTTGAAAAATGTAAAAATAAAAAGTAAAAAAAAAGTGAAAAATACCCTCCCCCAATAAAAATGCAAATTGTCAGTTTTTCCCATTTTACCCCCAAAAAGCATAAAAACATTTTTAATAAACATATTTGGTATCCTCAGTGCACAGAGCCTTGTTGCTTGAGTGCCAGGACTTACTACACTTACTACGTTACAGGAGTCTATCCTAATTAAGTAGATGGACCCTTCATCTGTGCTCCCACATGCTATTCCCCCACACTGTTCCCTATATAATAGTTAGACCATCTATGCCCAACCATAATAAGTCCCCCCATCCTACCCTGGATGTGTGGAGTAGCACTTCCTCATTAGATTCTGTCTGCTCCATATAGTAATAAGTACCCTTATTCACTCACCTCTGTGTTCTATCTGCTCTCCTGGTGCACATGCTGTTGTTAGTTGTGCTCAATCGGGCATCTAGGGCATAGTCCCTAGGTCCTTGGGCAGGACCCTTCCCCTGTGGGTATTGTGATTGCTACACTCCTGGGAATATGAATTAAAACATTTTATGAGAAATTTAAATAAAGATATCCCCTTGGTACACACATGAAGACTTGGTGCCCTACCTCTGGGATACCAACTGATCTACAGTGTAGAGTGTAATGCAGAGTTTAATCCCCAAACCTCCTATTTAAAGTCTACAGTCTTTAAATGGATTGGATATGTTTTTTGGATACATTATCGGAGCAGATTTTTACAGTTTGCGGTTCTCATTCAGAGTCTTACATTCATTTCTGAAGTTTAGGTTGAATATAATACTGAAATAATGAATAAATAGGAAGACAATTCCTATACTTACCCAACTAAGTATTGTGCGGTTTGTTGTGCCCCTTCTTCTTTTCTTTCATACGTTGCAAATAATGACCATCTGCTACCTTATAATGGGAACAGATACCAGATGAGCACTTTTACCTACATTTACATTATAAAACAATGGCACAGCTGTGCTATTGTCCTGTAATGAAAAGCCAGGACCCTTTGCTTGTCCTTTCCTTACTCTGCTGTCATCCATCTGTGCTACAGATGACAGCGGAAGTGAGAGCTGGCATCAAAACTGGCCTTATACAGGGAGATGGTAGTATATTGGGTATATACCTATCTGTACATAATATACAAAAAGAAGGTTATATCTATCTGTACATGTATCTCTGCCAAAAATCTACATAATCCTGCAGATATCATTGTTCTGATCTTTACTGCAGTATAAAAATACCAACTGTGTTGGTGCTAAGACAAATGTGGCACACTATAGCTATTATAACTTTAACTGTGTTGGTTGATTTAGGGGTCACAATATTTTACTATTTTTACAGGATTATATCTTACATTCTGACTTTACTGAAATGCTTGTTTTTGCATATTTTGCACATAGATAAGTACATTTAAGGGGTACTCCAGTGAAATTTTTAATCAACTGGTGCCAGAAAGTTAAACAGATTTGTAAATTACTTCTATTTAAAGAGTAGCTCCCACCATCCATTTTTTTTTCTGTCCCTAACCCCTTCCCTGCCTTTACATTTTTTATTTACTATATTAAAAATGCTTTTTTGTCTTCCTGGTAGTGTGCTCACTACCATGCAGACTCCCCCAGCAGGGACAATGTCACTGATGTCTGCTGGGGCCGACACTTCCGCCCTTAGTTCACTATACAGGGTGCCTCCAGCTGTTTCACCACTACAACTACCAGCTTGCCCTGACATCTACTGGCTGTCAGGGCATGCTGGGAGTTGTAGTGGTGAAACAACTGGAGGCACCCTGTGTTGAAAACAATAACTTTGTTAGCGCCGCGGTGCTACCCCGAACCCCCTATTGAAATCAATAGTTGCCGTATGCCGCGGCACTACCCCGAACCCCGCTCCCCCCCTGTTGAAATCAAAAGTTGCTGCAGCGCTACCGCGCTACCCCCCCCCCCCCCCAGCCATACCCGAGTGCAGAGCAGCAGCAGCCTGTAGATGCCAGGAGGCGGGGCTGGCGTGTGAAGCCAGGGAGCCAATGCGCTCTCAGGTCTCGCTCCCCCTGTCTAATTGACAGGCAGGGAGCGAGCGCAGGCTAAATGAATTAGGACCGATCTGTCTGACCACAGTTCTCTCTGCTGACACCTCTGTCCCTGTCAGGAACTGTCAAGAGCAGCAGAGGTTTGCTATGGGAATTTGCTCCTGTTCTTGACAGTTCATGAGACAGACAGAGGTGTCATCAGAGAGCACTGTGGTCAGACAGAAAATAAATTTAAAAAGAAAAGAATTTCCTGTGGGGCATAAAGCAGCTCATAAGTACTGGAAGGATTAAGATTTTTAAATAGAAGCAATTTACTAATCTGTTTAATGTTCTTGCACCAGTTGATTTAAAAAAAATGTTTTTCACCAGAGTACCCCTTTAAACATTTTGTAAAATACATAAAAGACTAAATATTTACATGCATGGCCACGTATAGACACATTTATTCTGTGCCCAGTCTTTTGCATGCTGTAGGAATGTAGCTTTATCTTATCAGTACGCTGCTCAGTGTCACACAATATCACAAATGCTGTAAGATTGTTATACGAAGGGGGCTTTTTTGTCACTAAAGATAAACATATTGTTTTCCTGAATTGACAAATGTACTTGAGTTTATTAACCAGAATATTTTGTAGCAGAAATCATTACAACATATAAATGACATTACTACTTATTGCTCAGTTAACCTTAGTCTCTCGGTTTTAGGTAAGACCGAGAATTTTGAAGATTCGTTTGAAGGTTCCTCCTATGACGTAGGGAACATTGCTCTGGCCTTGTATTCTGCACTCTTTTCCTACTCAGGATGGGATACTCTCAACTTTGTTACAGAAGAAATAAAAAATCCAGAAAGGTAAGATTTGGGAACGTAAGGGAGATGCAGAAATTAAGGCCCCATAAGTAGTAGTTAGGAGGGAGGAAAATGATCATAAAGTCGTCGGATAAAATGTGGCTTTCTATGGAGTCGAATACTAGTGGTTAAGACTACATCTGCAATGCCTATAGCTTTGCCACAGATCAGAAATGTGACTACCGCAGTACACACACACACATATATATATATATATATATATATACTGTATTTCTCTATCGAGACCATTGGGGGACGCAGACCGTGGGTGTATCTTGCTGTCTCTAGGAGGTGTGACACTATGGTAATAAAAAAAGTCAGCTCCTCCCAGCAGGATATACCCGCCTTCAGGCTCTGAGCTAATCAGTTTAAGCTTAGTGTCTGAAGGAGGTGGACATGGGCTGGATTCTCCAGTCCAGGTCTTCTGTTTTTTTTATTTTCCTAGTATAGGGACGTGTTAGTTTTTTATTCCCTTTTTTTTCCGTTTTCAGGTGGGGACTCAGGAACTGCGGTTCACTGTTTCCCCATTGCATATATGCACTGTTAACCCCCCTCGCCAACGGTCAGCGCCTGGGTGGTACCTCGTGGGTCCGGGTCCCCCTATTTTCCTGCTCGCCTCGCTTGTGCATAGCAGCCAGGCATGATGCAGGTAACTAAAGCTGACTGAAGACTTCACTGAAGACTTCATTAGGTAAGTTCTTCTGACTGAGGTAAGTACTTTCCCTCTTTCTCCTCAGCGCCGGCTTACTTTAGTTTTCTCCGGCAGTCTCTGCCGGCGTATTTACCGCCCGCTCTGTTCTCCCGAGCGCATATGCGAATGACGTGTGCGCTCGGGACAAGGAGCGGGCGCCATTACAGCTCCTTCTCGGCCTGGTTTTAGCTCCGTCCACAGGGCTGTCAGAGCTCTTCTGAGGCGCGCATCAGCCTCCAATCAGCGGCGTGGGCGCGAATTTCAGTCGGGGGGGGGGGGGGGGGGAAACTAGTTAGTGCCTCTACCATTGACCGTCCCTTTCTCACTCTAGCTGCATGGAGCTGTTCTCCTCTCTGCAGCTACCAGGATACGTAGACTTATTTGGTCTGTAAACACTGTAGTACCTAAATGCCTAGCTCTGCCGAGCCCACTTGCCTTGCCTGCTCCACTGCTCCCCCAGACCCCCTGGTACCCCCTGATGCCCTTTCGGTCCCGGTGGGTTCAGCCGCTCCGTCACCCTGGGTTTCTCCCTGACCCAGTATATGGCTGACTTGACCCAAGTCTCCCGTTCGGTGGCTGAGGCCTCCCGGGTAGTGGTGTCCACCCTGAAGGGGTCTTCCCTGTGCAGGACCTCTGAGAAGGCCCGCTCCTCATCCCCTCATGCTTCATGCTCTCACAAGCGTACTAGGGGTGCCTCGTCTGACTATTCCATTGAGTCTTCAGATAGACGTGGGCGTTCCCCTCGTGGGTCCCGCCCCCCCCTGTCATCTGGGCACAAACGTCGCTCCTCCAGAGGACATTTTCGGAATCGCCGCTCTGCCTCGCCAGAGCTGCGTACCTGGTCAGGGTGGCCCCCCCCTCCAGGACTGCCTCTACTCATTCACTTCCCCTGGTGAACTGGTGGACGAGGCTTCCGAGCCGGCATCTGACTCAGAGGACTGCTCGGACTCAATTGCAACGGTGAACTCATTGGTGACAGCTATAAGAGACACCTTTCACCTAGAGGACCCAGGATCTTCGGATGTCTATCCAGAAGTATCCTTTCATCGTGCTAAGCCAGCACCTCAAAGGTTCAGCTCTCACGCTGACTTTGACGACATTCTGGAATCTGCATGGAAACATCCAGACAAGAGGTTCCCGGGAATCAAGACAATCCAAGAATGTTATCCATTTGTCAAGGACTTTGTCGCTAAGGTGGTTTCCCCTCCCTCAGTGGATCCACTAATCTCCCGGATCTCTAGGGCGACTACACTGCCTCTGGCAGTTGCCGCTGCCTTCAAGGATCCCACGGACAAGAAGGTAGAATCCTTAGCGAAGTTTTCTTCTGGAGCAGCTGGCTCTTCTCTTCTTCCCATCTTCGCCTCGAAATGGGTGTCCAAGGCCCTGTCGGAGTGGTGCCAAAAGCTCCATCAGGATATCTTAGCGGGATCCCCCCCAGAGGATCTATCTGCTCTGGCTCTCCAATGCTCTGAAGCTGGGGACTTTCTGTGCGCAGCTTCCATATAGTCAGGCCGTTGTTCTGCCTTGCTGTGGGTCACTTAGCGGCTCTCCGCCGCTTCATGTGGCTTAAGTTTGGAATGCGTATGCCGCTTCCAAAAGGTCTCTCACTGAGCTTCCCTTTATGGGTGGCCGTCTTTTTGCCAAACGCCTAGATGAGATTATCTCTTAGGCAACGGGAGGTAATAGTTCCTTCTTACCTCAAAATAAGGCTTGCCCTTCTTCCCAAAGGAAGTCCTTTTTCCTTTCGGTCATTTCGGACCTCTGATTTCAGCTAAGGGTCCGGGCAGGCGCCCTCGTGGGACAAGAAGGCTCCCTCGTGCCGGGCACGCCAGCTTGGAAGTTGGACTCCAACCGGTCCGGCCGTTTTGCACCCAAATCGGGCAACCGCAAGCCCACTTCTGCATGAAGTGAGGCCCCCACCCCACTCTGCTCTGGTGGCTCCGCTCCCCCCTTCTTCTCCAAGGGCGGTCATTTCTTCCCCTTCTCTGGCAGGTTGTTACAACGGTTGCCAGCCTGTCGGGCTGGGGCGGCGTGTTCAGGGATTGGACGGTCCAGGGACTCTGGTCTCCCCTGGAGACCCTTCTTCCGATAAACATATTGGAATTACGGGCAATTCTTCTTTGTCTTCTTCATTGGGAGTCCCGTCTTCAGGCCCGTCCTGTCCGCGTTCAGTCGGACAACGCTACGGCCGTGGTGTACATAATCGACAGGGCGGTGCTCGCAGCTCGGCAGCCATGGCCGAGGTGACCAAGATTGTCACCTGGGCGGAAAGTAAGGTTCCGGCCATTTCGGCATTTCACATTCCTCAGTCGGTCCTCCCCGACCCCGGCAAGTGGTCTCTTTGTCCGGAGGTCTTTGCGCAGCTCTGCGACCTCTGGGGCTTTCCGGACGTGGACCTCTTCGCGTTCCAGCACAATCAGAAGATCCTTCCATTTGTGTCCAAGTCCCGGGACCCTCAGGCTCTGGCCGTGGATTCCTTGGACGGGGTTCGTCCTACCTTATCTGTTCTCTCCTCTTCTGCTCCTTCTTAGGGTGCTGAGGAAGCTCAAGGCAGAGGACGTCCTCGCCTTTCTGGTTGCTCCAGATTGGCCCCGAAGGTCGTGGTACGTCGGCGTAGACAGGCTCCTGGATGACGCTCCTCTGCGCCTTCCGCTCCACCCGGACCTACTCTCTCAGGGTCCTCTTGCCACCACAATTTACAGTCACTGCTTTTGTTGGCGTGGCGCTTGAGACCGCGGTTTTGAGGGCCTGCGGGTTCTCTTCCCAAGTCATTCACACCATGCTCTAGGCTCCTAAGCACTCCTCCACACAAATTTACCACCGTACTTGTTGGTTTTATTTTCGTTGGTGTGAAGCTCAGGACTTCTCCCCGGTGACCTTCTCGGTTCCCCGTCTTCTCTCCTTTTTTTGCAGTCGGGGTTGGAACTGGGGTTGTCTCTCAGTTCCCTTAAGGGTCGGGTTTCGGCCCCTGGTTTCTATTTCTCATGTCCGTACCTTCCTGCAAGGAGTGGCGTATGCTGTTCCTCATCGGTCACCTTCTCCCCCTTGGGACTTGAAATTGGTTCTGAGTGCCCTCCAGGGTGAACCCTTTGAGCCCCTTAGAGAGGCGTCTCTCTGCCTCCTTTCTTGGAAAGTGGCATTTCTTGTTGCTATCACCTCCATCCGGAGGGTGTCTGAACTGGCATTTCTTTCCTGCCGTTCTCCGTTTCTGGTGATCCAGCAGGACGAGGTTGTTTTCCGGCCAGTTCCTTCCTTTTTGCCTAAGGTGGTCTCGGCCTTTTGTCCGGCTCCTTCTCATCCTAAGGAGCACTTACTACACAAGCTGAATGTAGTTTGGGCTGTTCGGTCTTATCTCTCCATCACTTCTTTGTTTCGTCAGTGTGATTCCTTTTTCGTCCTTACGGAAGGTCGTCGCAAGGGACTACCTGCTTCCAAGGCCACCATTTCTCAGTGGATTCGGTCCGCCATTGCGGAAGCCTGCCGCTGTAAGGGGAAGATTCCTCCTTTCAGGGTTGTGGCTCGTTCCACACGTTCTTTTGGGCTTCCTGGGCTCTCCAGAATAGAGCCTCAGCCTCGCAGATTTGCAAGGCGGCTACCTGGTCGTCTTTGCACACTTTCTCGAGTTTTTTCCCCGAGTTCATACTTTCGCAAAGTGTTGCAGGCGGCAAAGGATCGGCCGTCTGCCTGATTACTTATCTGCCCACCCAAGGGACGGCTTTGGTACGTCCCACGGTCTGTGTCCCCCAATGGAGCCGATAGAGAAAAGGAGATTTTTTTAACACTTATCGTAAAATCTCTTTCTTGAAGGATCCATTGGGGGTACACAGCTCCCGCCCTTTGTTTTTTTTCCTTTGGTTCTCTGTCCGAGGGTGTGTTCAGTTATGTTTTTTCTTCTGGTTCTCGGACAGTTTTGGGTTTTTCTTTGCACTATTGGTCTCCTATTGCTCTGGAACTTATACTGACTAGCTCAGAGCCTGAAGGCGGGTGTATCCTGCTGGAAGGAGCTGACTTTTTTTATTACCATAGTGTCACACCTCCTAGAGACAGCAAGATACACCCACTGTCTGTGTCCCCCAACAGTCTGTGTCCCCCTATGGATCCTTCGAGAAAGAGATTTTACGGTAAGTGTTAAAAAATCTCCTTATTTATCTTGTAAAAATCACAATGGTTTGTAGTAAACAGAAGCGAAAACATTTAATCAATTACATAACTGATGTAGGGGATGCAGAACGACTGATGGAGATTAGGAAGTGATTACTAATGGTAACAATATTTCCTATTGTATTATGAAAGATGACACTTCTCCTATCATGTTCTTCACAGGAACCTGCCCATTGCCATCGGGATCTCCATGCCAATTGTGACTGTTATTTATATACTCACTAATGTGGCATATTACACTGTTCTGGACATGCGGTCCATACTGGGAAGTGATGCTGTAGCAGTGGTAAATACACAGAAGGAACCTTGTACAATAACTTGTTAATGCTTGGATCAAGCTAGTCACATACATGACTGTTAATTAAAAAAAACAGAGGGTATTCAGTAACTATAACTTATAATGCTGCTTTGAAGGTAAAAGTAAACTAAGGAAATACATGAGACATTTCAGCTTGCTGTAGATACAGTCGTTTTCTCAGTAACTGGGGTTCTCTGTCTTCATACATGTACTTAAACTGATCCTGGATTCCACTTTTCTCAGACCTTTGCGGATCAGATATTCGGAATATTTAACTGGACAATCCCTCTGGCTGTAGCACTTTCATGCTTTGGAGGCCTGAATGCTTCAATTCTGGCTGCATCAAGGTAAAACAGTTATTGATTCATACTATATGCAAAAAAAAGTAGTGGTAGAACTCCCACCTTAAAAGAAATCAGTTTCATATTTATGTGAGGCATTTCTCAAACTGTGGAAGCCCACACCACCCGATTCTACATTGTGCAGTGAAATGATACGTAAGAATATGTGCTGACATCTAATACTAGAGGGGAAATGTATATTTGAAGGTATAGCATCGTTGGTTGCTATGACTACACTTTAGTTGTGGTTTATAAAAATAAAATGTCAGAGCCTAACAGTTATACAGTTGGTGATTTTTTAGGAAAAGTGACCCCAGGCTGGAGGGACCTAGTAATGACTTATAATGCCATGTGTCTGTACATATACAAGCTCTTAGATCCTTGAACTCTCAGGGTTTTTTTTAAATGAATTCTCCACTTGTGTAAAATGTGTGAAATAATTAAAAAATACTGTAAAATGAAAATGTTAAACAGAAAAATGTTTAGTCCTGGTAGACTTACATACCCTTTTAACATCATATTAATGTCCCTAGATCTTTATTTACATAGTTGTTCGCATATGTATTGTTTGTAATTTCAGGCTTTTCTTTGTCGGTTCTCGAGAAGGACACCTTCCTGATGCTCTAAGTATGATCCATGTGGAGCGATTCACCCCAATCCCAGCCCTGCTGTTTAATGTAAGTGTAACTTTTAATACTAAAACTACACGTGTAAATGTTCAGCAGTACTGTACATTTATCAGGATCTTTATAGGTGTATATGGGTATACAGACAAAACGATAATGAATGATTATAGTATCTGTTACTAAAATGATTGAAAGAAATGCATCTTCTTTGGGTACAGCTGAAGGATTTTATTTGCCTTGCTTGGTACTGAGTACTTTTCATGACTATCATACATGAAACTACATATATACATCAAGGCATATCAATTGTATCTCCCCAACTATATTCCCAACTAAGAATAATATCACGAGTTTCATTCATTAAATCTGTTTAGAAATAACAAAGGTCAAATTAAATAGAGAAGTGGTGATGCACATGAAAGTACCAAATGTGGAAGTGGTACAAAGTGTATGTTCTGATAAGGATTTGACTTTACTGTTGTCCTTGGGTATTAGGTTTAAAAAGTAACAGTTGACATTAATGCTTATGTAGCCCTATGAAATACTTGCATTAAAGGTACCTATACCCCCCTTTCCCACATCCACCTCTTCTCTCCCCCACTGGTTAAACATGCCTCGATTTTTTTCGACTGTACTTAATATGTAACTACATTTACTGTGAAATGGATTGTATATCTGAAAATAAATACATAGAAAAAAATGTGATAAGATTGAAGGCACATAGGTCTAAAAGAAATGTGTTTATGTGTGCATAAACATAAACCAAAATAATCCATATAAAAAGCTGTGTACAGAGACCATATTATCCCTAGAGGCATGACGTTACTTTTTTTCTTACATATTTCATATGAATCCAGGAAGGGCCTATAGCAGGCAATATCTGCTCTATTACAGATCTGTATGACAAGGATTTGTTTGATCATATTAAAAATCAATAAATCATATAAACTAGCACAGATAAAAGTAAGTGGTGTGAATAAACTACATAACCATGTATCATTACAGGTATATCATTTTAAGCTGTAAACAAAAAATACACAAGATAGATTTTATACAGTTGCCACGGAATACAAGACATTACAATAACGGAATGGCAGATATGTAGTAGAAATGTTTGCGATTGAAAATCAGTTTTGTTTATTTGTAAGGGTATATTTCACATGAATGGGAAAGTTGCTGAAATTTCTCCAACAAATCTGCCATGTAAATTTACCCTGAAAGTAGAAGAAAAGAATTGCATTTTGGAAATAACCAATTGAAATTTAAATTGCATCTCCTAATAGCAAAACTCATGCAAAACCCTTGGCTGATAGCTGGAACAAAGATATAACAACGACTCTTTAAATTTAAATGTATATTAATGCAGACATTTCATTCTGTCATGGTCAAAGGACAAACCTGCTGCACACATACACCATGAGCACAGGAAAAAATATATGAAGCTGTTCATTTTGTATTTCACAATACAGATCTTTTTTTTTTTTGTTGTACACATGCACCGTGGCAATATACATTCCTGAGCATGCTTCACGCGTAGGTACATTGTGTTGCACTGCATGTATCTTTGGTGTTTTCAGTATTTTGGTATTTCAGTGATGCTTGAGCAGTAGTCGACTGCATGAGTGATGCCCTGCTGACTGTTGTTCATTAACAGGCTGCCATGGCTTTGGTGTACCTCTGTGTAGAAGATATCTTCCAGCTCATCAACTATTACAGCTTCAGTTATTGGTTATTTGTGGGTCTGTCTATTGCTGGTCAACTTTATCTGCGCTGGAAGGAGCCAGACAGGCCGCGACCTCTTAAGGTAAAGTTGCATTTACAAGTGTCTAAATGTAGTATCTGCCTAAGTGTTTTTTTTTTCTTGCCCTATGACCTCTGTTCATTGACATTGTCTTCTTTGGCCATGTGAACTTCTTCTTTGTTATCTTTGTAGGTTCTCACAACAAACTTTGTTGGCTTCAGCACTGGTGTCAGATTTAATGTAGCCTGGAAGGCACAAAATCAGCTACTTGTGCCCTTTTTTGCCAGTTTAAATAAGCCTTAAAAGGGTTGTCCAGAAAAACAGTGTGTGGTGACACAGGGGTGTAAGGAATACCTAATTACCTTGTGATGCCTGGGCACCGTTAGCCTATACACGGTCCAAGGTAGAGACAGCTTCTTCTGGGCCAGACACGGGGAGTAAAGAAACACAACAATGCCAGGTTACAGATAACTGCTTTTTACTGAGCAGGGTACAGATGGTAATAAACACAGTCTGGAGCAGAGTTAAAGGAATGTAGTGTAACCCTTTGGGAGCCCTGTTGCCTTGCTGGGACTTACGGTGCCTTTCACCCACTGATTTAATACTGACTTGATATGAGACTGAAGAATTTCCACGCCGGCTAGGGTTCTGACAAGGTCCAATTGCTTTCTCTGCCAGGGCTTGACTTTTCACTGTAAGGGGGAACACTTGCAGAATGGCTGGGTAGGATTGAGAAGAGATTTGTTCTTGGGCCTCCTTAAGGATTTCTCCACACACCACTTCACTTCTTTACCACACTGCACTCATGTTACGCCTAGCGCTCCGGGTCCCCGCTCTTCCCCGGAGCGCTCACGGCGTCTTTCTCCCTGCAGCGCCCCGGTCAGTCCCGCTGACCGGGAGCGCTGCACTGTCATGGCCGTTGGGGATGCGATTCGCACAGCGGGACGCGCCCGCTCGCGAATCGCATCCCAGGTCACTTACCCGTCCCGGTCCCCTGCTGTCATGTGCTGGCGCGCGCGGCTCCGCTCTCTAGGGCGCGCGCGCGCGCCAGCTCTCTGAGACTTAAAGGGCCAGTGCACCATTGATTGGTGCCTGGCCCAATTAGCTTAATTGGCTTCCACCTGCTCCAGACTATATCTGACCTCCTCCCATGCACTCCCTTGCCGGATCTTGTTGCCTTGTGCCAGTGAAAGCGTTTAGTGTGTCCAAAGCCTGTGTACCTGAACTTCTGCTATCCATCCTGACTACGAACCTTGCCGCCTGCCCCGACCTTCTGCTACGTCTGACCTTGCCTCTGCCTTGTCCTTCTGTCCCACGCCTTCTCAGCAGTCAGTGAGGTTGAGCCGTTGCTAGTGGATACGACCTGGTTGCTACTGCCGCAGCAAGACCATCCCGCTTTGCGGCGGGCTCTGGTGAAAACCAGTAGCCTCTTAGAACCGGTCCACTAGCACGGTCCACGCCAATCCCTCGCTGACACAGCGGATCCACTACCCGTAAGCCGAATCGTGACAGTAGATCCGGCCATGGATCCCGCTGAGGTGCCGCTGCCAAGTCTCGCTGATCTTCCCACGGTGGTCGCTCAGCAATCGCAGCAGATTGCCCAACAAGGACAGCAGCTGTCGCAGTTGACCGCCATGTTACAGCAACTTCTGCCTCTGCTACAGCAGCAACCATCTCCTCCGCCAGCTCCTGCACCTCCTCCGCAGCGAGTGGCCGCTCCTAACCTACGCTTGTCCCTGCCGGACAAATTTGATGGGGACTCTAAACTCTGCCGTGGATTTTTGTCTCAGTGTTCCCTGCATATGGAGATGTTGTCGGACTTGTTTCCTACAGAACGGTCTAAGGTGGCGTTCGTAGTAAGCCTTCTTTCAGGAAAGGCCTTGTCTTGGGCCACACCGCTCTGGGACCGCAATGATCCTGCCACAGCCACAGTCCAGTCCTTCTTCGCTGAAGTCCGAAGTGTCTTTGAGGAACCTGCCCGAGCCTCTTCTGCTGAGACTGCCTTGCTGAACCTGGTCCAGGGTAATTCTTCCGTTGGCGAGTACGCCATACAATTCCGTACTCTTGCTTCTGAACTATCCTGGAATAACGAGGCTCTCTGCGCGACCTTTAAAAAAGGCCTATCCAGTCGCATCAAGGATGTGCTGGCCGCACGAGAGATTCCTGCCAACCTCCAAGAACTCATCCATTTGGCTACCCGCATTGACATGCGTTTTTCTGAGCGACACCAAGAGCTCCGCCAGGAAAAAGACTTAGATCTCTGGGCACCTCTCCCACAGTCTCCGTTGCAATCTACGCTTAGGCCTCCCGCCGAGGAGGCCATGCAAGTGGATCGGTCTCGCCTGACCCAGGAAGAGAGGAATCGCCGTAGAGAAGAAAATCTCTGTCTGTACTGTGCCAGTACCGAGCATTTCTTGGTGGATTGCCCTATCCGTCCTCCACGCCTGGGAAACGCACGCACCCAGCTCACGTGGGTGTGGCATCTCTTGGTTCTAAGTCTTCTTCTCCACGTCTCACGGTGCCCGTGCGGATTTCTCCTACAGCCAACTCCTCCCTCTCAGCTGTGGCCTGCTTGGACTCTGGTGCCTCCGGGAATTTTATTTTGGAGTCCTTTGTTAATAAATTCAGCATCCCGGTGACCCGTCTCGTCAAGCCGCTCTACATTTCCGCGGTCAACGGAGCCAGATTGGACTGCACCGTGCGTTACCGCACAGAACCCCTCCTGATGTCTATTGGACCCCACCTCGAGAGAATTGAGCTCTTCGTTCTCCCCGGCTGTACCTCTGAGGTCCTCCTCGGTCTGCCATGGCTCCGGCTTCATTCCCCCACCCTTGATTGGACCACCGGGGAGATCAAGAACTGGGACTCTGCCTGCCACAGGAAGTGCCTCTCCCCCCCTCCCAGTCCCATCAGGCAAGCCTCTGTGTCCCCTCATGGCTCCCGTCCTTGTGTCTCCCTGCCCCGTGCCAAGCTTCACCCTCTGCCCTCCCTCCCCATTCCAACTCCTGCTGTACTGCCTCCCGTTGAGGAAGCCCTCCATTCTTTCCCGGTGTCCTCATCCCAGGGGAGGCAGTTACCGGACAAAAAAAAGGGGAGACCTAAGGGGGGGGGTACTGTTACGCCTAGCGCTCCGGGTCCCCGCTCCTCCCCGGAGCGCTCACGGCGTCTTTCTCCCTGCAGCGCCCCGGTCAGTCCCGCTGACCGGGAGCGCTGCACTGTCATGGCCGTTGGGGATGCGATTCGCACAGCGGGACGCGCCCGCTCGCGAATCGCATCCCAGGTCACTTACCCGTCCCGGTCCCCTGCTGTCATGTGCTGGCGCGCGCGGCTCCGCTCTCTAGGGCGCGCGCGCGCGCCAGCTCTCTAAGACTTAAAGGGCCAGTGCACCATTGATTGGTGCCTGGCCCAATTAGCTTAATTGGCTTCCACCTGCTCCAGACTATATCTGACCTCCTCCCATGCACTCCCTTGCCGGATCTTGTTGCCTTGTGCCAGTGAAAGCGTTTAGTGTGTCCAAAGCCTGTGTACCTGAACTTCTGCTATCCATCCTGACTACGAACCTTGCCGCCTGCCCCGACCTTCTGCTACGTCTGACCTTGCCTCTGCCTTGTCCTTCTGTCCCACGCCTTCTCAGCAGTCAGTGAGGTTGAGCCGTTGCTAGTGGATACGACCTGGTTGCTACTGCCGCAGCAAGACCATCCCGCTTTGCAGGGGGCTCTGGTGAAAACCAGTAGCCTCTTAGAACCGGTCCACTAGCACGGTCCACGCCAATCCCTCGCTGACACAGCGGATCCACTACCCGTAAGCCGAATCGTGACAACTCAGCTTTAGCACTAGGGCTAGACTGGGGCAACTCCTCCCCCAAAACACTATATACCTAAGAATTTAGGGGTTCCCATTGGCCAGGCGGGGTCACACGGTTTACAATGCTCCTCTGCTCTTAAAGGTACAACACACATAAATTACATATTCTACAGTGCATATAAGAAACATAAAATATATGACAAAGTGCTCAAACAATAGAAATACAGCACTTAGTGGGCTCAACTCTTGTGCCGCAGAGCTGCCCGAGGAGATCCGCAGCCCACAGGACCACAAGTTTTTTTTTTGTTGCAAAAACAGCACCACTGTTGTCCACAGGTTGTGTGTAGTACTGCAACTCAGTCCCATTCACTTTAACCCCTTAACCCCTTAAGGACGCAGGACGTAAATGTACGTCCTGGTGAGGTGGTACTTAACGCACCAGGACGTACATTTATGTCCTGTGCATAACCGCGGGCATCGGAGCGATGCCCGTGTCATGCGCGGCTGATCCCGGCTACTGATCGCAGCCAGGGACCCGCCGGCAATGGCCGACGCCCGCGATCTCGCGGGCGTCCGCCATTAACCCCTCAGGTGCCGGGATCAATACAGATCCCGGCATCTGCGGCAGTGCGCGATTTGAATGAATGATTGGATCGCCCGCAGCGCTGCTGCGGGGATCCGATCATTCATAATGCCGCACGGAGGTCCCCTCTCCTTCCTCCGTCCGGCTCCCAGCGTCTCCTGCTCTGGTCTGTGATCGAGCAGACCAGAGCAGAAGATGACCGATAACACTGATCTGTTCTATGTCCTATACATAGAACAGATCAGTATTAGCAATCATGGTATTGCTATGAATAGTCCCCTATGGGGACTATTCAAGTGTAAAAAAAAAAATTTTTAAAAATGTAAAAGTAAAAGTAAAAAAAAAGTGAAAAATCCCCTCCCCCAATAAAAAAGTAAAACGTCCGTTTTTTCCTATTTTAACCCCAAAAAGCATAAAAAAAATTTTTTATACACATATTTGGTATCGCCGCGTGCGTAAATGTCCGAACTATTAAAATAAAATGTTAATGATCCCGTACAGTGAACAGCGTGAACGAAAAAGAAAAAAAAAGTCCAAAATTCCTACTTTTTTAATACATTTTATTTAAAAAAAAATTATAAAAAATGTATTAAAAGTTTTTTATATGCAAATGTGGTATCAAAAAAAAGTACAGATCATAGCGCAAAAAATGAGCCCCCATACCGCCCCTTATACGGAAAAATAAAAAAGTTAGAGGTCATCTAAATAAAGGGATTATAAACGTACTAATTTGGTTAAAAAGTTTGTGATTTTTTTTAAGCGCAACAATAATATAAAAGTATGTAATAATGGGTATCATTTTAATCGTATTGACCCTCAGAATAAAGAACACACGTCATTTTTACCATAAATTGCACGGCGTGAAAACGAAACCTTCCAAAATTAGCAAAATTGCGTTTTTCGTTTTAATTTCCCCACAAAAATAGTGTTTTTTGGTTGCGCCATACATTTTATGATATAATGAGTGATGTCATTACAAAGGACAACTGGTCACGCAAAAAATAAGCCCTCATACTAGTCTGTGGATGAAAATATAAAAGAGTTACGATTTTTAGAAGGCGAGGAGGAAAAAATGAAAACGTAAAAATGTAATTGTCTGAGTCCTTAAGGCCAAAATGGGCTGAGTCCTTAAGGGGTTCATGACAATCGCCATAAATGTACGTCATGGTGCTGCGGACCGGTGCTCGTGTCATGCACAGCAGGCCCTGGCTGCTATCAGCAGCCATTGACCCACCGGTAATAGCGGACATCAGCGATCGCGATCATGTCCGTCAATAACCCCTCAGATGATGTAATCAATACAGATCACCTCAACAAAATGGACCCAGATGAGGGGGGGACTAACAATGGTTAATTTTAAAGCAGCTCCGTCCTATGGGCGAAGAAAATTTGTCCACTTTTATTCCTCACCAAAAAGTTTTAAAACTTAACTTTTATTACTGACAAAATAATAATTGTGATTTATAATAAAAGATTGAAGTTAAAAACCCAGCATATCACCACTATGTTCTTCACATGTTATTTGTTGCCATTCAGCATACATTAGTGCACTTCACTTCCTTGGCATACCTGCAGGGCATGCCCAGGTTTACGGTGGTAATGCTGACTTTAAAATCTACAACAAAGCACCCCTAACATGTTTTGTCACGATATGTGACGTCCTCAGAGGTCAATGGGGCAATCCATCGTGGATCCGATCATCCAGCATGGCGGCTGGAGTTCCCCTCACCTGCCTCCGGCCATCTCCAGGGGTCTTCTGCTCTGGTCTGGGATCGAGCAGACCAGAGCAGTAGATCGCTGATAATACTGATCAGCGCTATGCCCTATGCATAATGATTGCTATAAATAGTCCCCTATGAGGACATAAAAAGTGTAAATAATAAGTGAAAAAATGTAAAAAGAAAAAGTAAAAAAATTTGAAAAATCCCCTCCTCCAAAAAAAATGTAAAACGTCCCTTTTTCACATTTTACCCCCAAAAAGCGTTAACATTTTTTTTTATAAACATATTTGGTATTGCCGTGTGCATAATTGTCAGAACTATCAAAATATAATGTTAATTATACCGTATGGTGAACGGCGTAAATGTAAAAAAAAAAGTGAAAAATTGCTGATTTTTGTCACATTATATTCCCAAAAAAATGTATAAAAAGTGATTAAAAAGTAAAATATAAGCAACAGTGGTACCAATAAAAACTACAGATCACGGAACGAAAAATGAGCCCTACACTGCCTCATATACAGAAAAATTATAAAGTTATAGGTGGTCAAAGTAGGGCAATTTTAGACATACTGATCTTGTTAAAATAGTTTGAGATTTTTTTTAAAGTGGTACAATTGTAAAAAAAAAAAAAAAAAAAAAAGCATATAACATTGGTATAATTTTAATCATATTGAGCCACAGAATAAAGAAAACATGTCATTTTTACTGTACAGTGTACAGCGTGAATGCACTGTACATTTTATGGTAAAATAAGTTATGTCATTACAAAGTAAAATTGATGATGCAAAAAACAAGCCCTCATATGGGTCTGTGGATGAAAATATTAAAGAGTTATGATTTTTAGAAGGTAAAGGAAAAATCAAAAATGCTAAAATAAAATTGGCCTGGTCCTTAAAGGGGTACTCCCGTGGAAAACTTTTTCTTTTTAAATCAACTGGTGCCAGAAAGTTAAACAGATTTGTAAATCACTTCTATTAAAAAAATCTTAATCCTTCCAGTACTTTTTAGGGGCTGTATACTAAAGAGAAGTCCAAAAAGAAATGCATTTCCTGTGATGTCCTGACCACAGTGCTCTCTGCTGACCTCTGCTGTCCATTTTAGGAACTGTCCAGAGAAGCATATGTTTTCTATGGGGATTTTCTTTTTCTATGGACAGTTCCTAAAATGGACAGCAGAGAGCACTGTGGTCAGGACATCACAGGAAATGCATTTCTTTTTGGATTTCTCTTTAGTATACAGCCCCTAAAAAGTACTGGAAGGATTAAGATTTTTTAATAGAAGTGATTTACAAATCTGTTAATCTTTCTGGCACCAGTTGATTAAAAAAAAAAAAAAAAAGTTTTCCACAGGAGTACCCTTTTAAGGCCAAAATGGGCTGTGTCCTTAAGGGGTTAATAGAGCCAACCAGGCACAAACTGTGGACAGGAATGGTGCTGATTTTGCATAAAAGAAGCAGTGTTTTTCTAATTCCGGAAAACTCCTTTAAGGCACCTTTACACATTAGATTAATGTTGTCTGTACCTGCCAGCAATTACAGCTGGTCATCTAATGAGTATAGAAGTCTCCCAACTCTCCTCCAATGGCAGATGTTGGGAAAAAGAATATCAGGCAGTTGGATTTTAAAATGCCCAATCTTTTTGTTCTTCTGGGAGAAACCCCATCATTGAAGTCTGTCAGCAGCTTACTCCCATTCATAACACATGCACGCTTGGACAAGGCGAGCGTGCATGTGTATGGGGGAAAAGCCAACAACTATCTCTCATGTAAGGCCAACATTAGAGAATATTTACATAAAATAAAAATGAAATACATAAAATATGTTTTATATACATATTTCCTTATTTTATTTCCTGCTGCAGATGTCACTGGTCTTTGTTTTCTTGTCTGTTACAGCTAAGCCTGGTCTTTCCAATAATATTCTGTCTATGCACTGTGTTCCTGGTGGCCGTGCCACTGTACAGTGACTTGATAAACTCTCTGATTGGAATAGCTATAGCCCTTTCCGGTGTTCCTGTCTATTTCCTTCTTGTACGTGTTCCAGAGGAAAAGAAACCACATTTTCTACGTCGCTTTGCAGGTATGAATTTCTTTTAGATAAGTTTTACATCAAATTGGAGCTTTCAGTGCAGATAGCCCAGAAAAAAATACAGTGTGGTAATACCTAGAAGGCACTCAGTAGTGAGGCAGAAGGTGAATTAAAACTTTTTATTTCCGATCATGCAACTTGTATGACCATTACCCTAGGCATCTTTAAGTTACTTATTCCTCATCTATCTAGACCTGACAGCAGTTTGGAGAATTTCATTTTAAATAATCTAATGCCGGGGACAGGGAAAAATTCTATAGTTACCTAATCCCAGGTTCCCCTCAGCTCCAGTCTGGCTCTGTTTGGTCCCCAGATCATCTGTCTTCTTCCTGCTTTCAAGATAAGCTTTTGGTGCTGGACCTGTTGGCTTAGCCAATCACTGGCCAAGACAGGACAGCGCAGTGGCAGTAACTGACTGAGCTGACAGGGCCTCCACTGACCACTTATCTTGAAAAAAAGAAGAATGCTGAAATTCAGGGGACCAGACGGAGCTGAACCAGAACTGAGGGGAACCCAAGGCTAGGTAAGTAAGGTTTAGCAAATTTAAACTTTACTTTGTCTAGCAAGAAGAAACTGTAATGTTCAGGCTTTTTTGTCAGCAGTACCCATGCACCGAAGAGTAACAACCGCGGATTAGTCCATTCCCTAGTCTCTATCTAATCCGTCATTTTTAGAACGTACAATGCATTACATTACAGTTTCACAGCTCTTATCAGATCAAATGTGTGTCCTGTACATGACCAGGGCATATTTTTTAAAGTTTTGTAAACAGTGAGCAAATTTTATAGAATTTATTCTGAAAAACTGTATAACTTCACAATACAGAATAACCATTAATTTCTGCCTATAAAGTCTACGTCATAGAGATGATATTAATACTTGTATGTCTTTTTATGTAGCGTGGATTACTCGATACACCCAGATCTTATGCTTTTCTGTTATCACTGAGTTGGATTTAGAAGAGGAAGAGAAAGTAGCTGCTAAATCTGACTAAGAGACATTTGATCACATCTGGAAGCTGCTGGATCTCCGGAAACCTCATTTATCCCATAATTTATTTCTTACATTGGTTGGACATCTTTTTGTCACTGAAGACTTCAATGCCGGGTGGCTGCAGGGCAGTGCTCTGACATGAAGTTAGCTGAACAAGTTCTCTCTGGCAGGGGAAGTGTTAATCTGTTTTTCTTTTTCCCATCATAAAAATATATTTCCCCCTGAAATGGGAAGATAATTGTTAAGTCCCTAGATGGGGCAGAAATCCAGAAAGGTAGGGCTGGCCCGTGAAGGTAGAGGTTTAACAAGTGATTTTGTGTTACCGGCAGCACTATATGGACCCCAATGAGCTGGCAATGTGCCTTACATTACTGAAACGTTTGCACTGACTGGAAACAAATGAAAATTGTCTCTTTGCACAGGACTGGTGGGAACATAGTGGAATAAAAATATTAGAACAAATCTAAAATGTTGGTGGAGTTGATTAGAAATGGAATGTAGCAGTGAGCTAAAGCGGTACTAGCATAAAATTATAGTAAAATCTGCAATATGCTAAACCTTTTTTGGAATAAGTAGCATATTGCTAATTTGAATAACTTTTTATGCTTCTTTAATCAAGCAGGAGTTGTCTCTGCCCAGAGTACCCATCTAAACCTCTGCTAGGAGTCACTGAAAGGGAACATTTATTGTTTACTTCCAGATGATGAAAACCTGTAGTATTGTACTGTTCACAGAGGTGCATGGCTTCTTACGAGACACCTCTTTGTTTCCATCACATGATCAGGACAGATTATTTCCTCTGGACATAAACAATGAATCCAGTTCAGCACAAGCTGGGATCCTAAAAACTGTACAGAAATTAGATATAAAACATTTGAGGAAGTGTCATTCTGTGGATGGGGGCAAGCATAGTAGTATAAGGCTATGTTACCTGTAGCCTTTGGAGGCCTCCATTTAACATGATATATATCTCAGGAGCTTTTCACAGTATATGCATCAATCTCAGACATAAACATTATGTAAACAGATCGAGCCCATGTCCACCAAGAAAGTGTATACAATCTTGCGGATATTGTCTATTAACCCCAAAAGGCTCATTGGAACCCAACTGGTTCTGCATGATATGAAAAGGTGAAGCTATTAGAAAGAAGATTTTCTTCACAGCCCAAGAGAAACAGATAAAAACAGAGACTAGGGGTCCTATTACACTGGCAGATGTGAAATGTAATGATAGGCACTTGTTTACGAAGCCTATTACAATGCTGGACCAACATTCAGGGAGGGCCACATGACTGATCACTATTGTTCTTTTTGAAGCAGCTAAGAAACAAGTGATCAGCTGAAGGATGAGTGTTTGCTTGTTCTTCAGCTGATCGCTGGCCCTGTAACACAGATAATCTCTCTATGTAATAGGACCCTAATCTACTACTACACTTTCAGACACCACATCCTTTGCAGCCTTAGATCCTATTGGGATATAAATCAGCAATCTTGCAATAAAGTCTTTGGCCAGACAAGGTAACTCCAGGCAGGTTTATCAATGCTTAATTTAACATTCACAAATGTTCACAGTTACATATGCAGTAGAGTTCAGATGCTGCTCTGGCAGTGGCCTATCTAGGACGGGGCATATGCAGTAGAGTTTAGATGCTGCTCTGGCAGTGGCCTATCTAGGACGGGGCATACTGAAATCCAACAGAGGCATGAGCCTACCCCCTCTCCTATCTGACTCTCTGCTGTTCTGCTTTTCAAGGTACTGGTAGGCCTAAAAACTTTATATTCACATAAAATTTCATCAAAATCACAGCCCCATGCGTTGGCCAATAGCTGCAGGACTTTGCCATTTATACCACAGTTTAACCAGTGAAACCATGTGACCTTTGGCCACTGTTTGTTAATGAAGTTTTGTCTACACAAAGCATTTGCAATGTGGGAACATACCATAAGTAACATTTATCACCAAAAAAACCCAACTGATCCCTGGACGCCTGGGGATTGCATAAACAGTCATGTGAATACAAGACCTATTACCGAACTCAGCTCTGCCACGTCCTGTATTAATACCGATTTAGCACTTTCTATTTGACAATAAAAAGGCAGAAGTGGTAAAGAAACTGCTTCTACCTCGCCTGCCAATTTGACATCCTCTTAACTGCATGTTCCTTAAATTGGTTCTCCAATGCCCTGCCTCCGGAGCTTATTATTCCGTACGCTGTTTGCGGGCTTCCGTGTTCGAGGCCGCCCCCTCGTGACGTCACGCCCGCCCCCTTGAGGGGGCGGGCGTGACGTCACGAGGGGCGGCCTCGAACACGGAAGCCCGCACACAGCTTTCAGAATAATAAACTTCTGGACGCTGGCAAGCTGAGCAGTGGAGAACCCCTTTAATGCAGCCACAACTCTAGAGCACTAGTAACAGGAGACATCCTTTGACAGGGTCTGGAATAAAATGGTGTTAACATACATTGCACAGGAAGGAAGGAGAGCCTATTACAGCATTTAAGCTTTGTAAAGCACTTTCTTTTTTTTTTTTATAAACCAGAACTACCATCACTTTAGTTTACTTACGGCAACAATTCTTCAGCAGCTACTGCAGGGTAAATTTTTGGCTTGCCACACCTTACAACTGTCAGATCTGCTGTTTGTGTCTGGACACTGCTGATATCCAGAGGGAAATTAGGTTGTTTTTCAAACTCAACCCCCACCCCCCCCCCCCCACCAAACTAACCTGTTCTTCACAAGGAAGAATATCGAGCAGCGATGACCTGTATCAAACACAGCCCATAGTCTAGGAATAGTGACAGTATAGAGGGTATGGCAGTGTGTGGACAGGAAGCACAACTGCTTCTCTGGGCCTCAATAAAGGCCCTGGAGATCTACTTTAGGGTGCGTTCACACGCTAGTAACTAGCAGCAGGCTTCCCGCTGTAGGAAACCTGCTGTGAGTTACGCTACCATTCATCTGAATGGATCCGCGGACAGTCCACAAATCTGACACTATTGCGGACTGTCTGTGGACCCATTTCAATCAATGGTAGCGTAACTTGTAGCCGGAAACCCGTTGCTAGTAAAAGCGTGTGAATGCACCCTTAAACATGGAGCACTCAGCATTCTCATATGAAAATACTTTGTCTTGCTAATTCAAAGCCCTGTGCTTGTGTTCTGCAATGTGGCCTATAGAAGTGCTAAGGGGCCTAAAGACTTTGGGTTCCTGCCTAGCTGCGGGAGATTGTATATAAGTCTTATGCAAGACTATTTTAAGATTGTTAGGCATGTCTGGGCCTATACTGTGTCAGTGCTCTTGAATAGACTTTGTCAACAAATGACATAAATACATAAAAGGGATCTACAAATGGTTTTGTGACTTATATTACCTATTGGTTTTGTAAGAGCAATGGAAGTGATGTATCAATCATCAGTAAACAGTCCCATTAATAATTCTCTACTGCACTACATTGGAGTGTTAAAGTTATACACATCCCTAAACGGTGTGAGTACATATCATACACATGTATAGATGTGGCCTAAAAACGATATATGTCACTGCCTATAGGTGGGGTGCTTTGTAGACGGGTATATATAAGTAAATTGTCAATTGGAATCTGAAGCATGCCCTGCCCATCATTGCTTACATCAGTGTTCCGAGGTTGGCGAGTATACATTTCGTTTTTTACTTTTATAGCTGCCCAAGGAAATTAGTCATACATGTTTACTGCACACATCTGGAAAAGGTATTTGTATTTTTTCTACTGTACACTATTCTGTGAAATAGTGAAGTCCTTTATGCTATTTCATACTTATACAGTCATAAACCAGCCTGATGGAGGCCAAAAAAACACTTTGGGCTAACAGCACCCAAAGGATAGCTCATCAGAGCTGTCTCTGGCTGACAACAAGAATGTTCCATTTAAAGGAGTACTCCGGTGCTAAGACATCTTATCCCCTATCCAAAGGAAAGGGGATAAGATGTTTGATCGCGGGGGTCCCGCCACTGGGGACCCCCTGATCTTGCACGCTGCACCCAGTTTGTAATCAGTCCCCGGAGCATGTTCCAGGTCCGATTACTGGCGATCACGGGGCCGGAGCATTGTGACATCACGGCCCCGCTCCCATGTGATGTCACATTCCGCCCCCTCAATGCAAGCCTATGGGAGGGGGCGTGACAGCTAACACGCCCCCTCCCATAGGCTTGTATTGAGCGGCGGGGCCGTGATGCCACAATGCTCCGGGCCCGTGATCGCCAGTAATTAGACCTGGACCGAACACGCTCTGGGGACTGATTGTAACGGGGTGCTGCGTGCAAGATCACGGGGGTCCCGAACGGCGGGACCCCTGCGATCAGGCATCTTATGTCTTAGTGCCAGAGTACCCCTTTAATGACTCCCCAAATGTATGGAAAAAGAGGAACAGAATTACTGGTAATTCGGTTTCTAGGAGTCCTTCATGACAGCACCTCAGGAGGTTAACGCCCATTACCCTAATAGGGAGAGAAAACAAAAAAGGCCCCTACCCACGTAACTTCTCAGTGTATTTTAAACTACCATAGACAACCTTATACAATGAAATAGGAAGGGAATAAGGGTGCTGTCATAGAGGTCTCCTAGAAACCGAGTTACTAGTAAGAACTAATTCTATTTTTTCAAATCCTACTCCATGACAGCACTAGAAAAGAATACTCAATAACCATCTTAGGACGGGATTAAAGAAAGTACCTTTCAAATAATAAATCCTTCACCGAAAGCCAGTCTAATTGATAGAGTCGACCGTTTCAGCCCACATACCTGCACAATAGTTGAGTTGGCCATTTCTACCCAGGAGACTGATACTGATCTGGTAGAATAGGCATAAAGCCCAGAAGTAGAGGAGTCCTTGAATCTTGTAACATTCACATATCAATTTTTTTACCTAATTTTACAATGTATTTTAGGAAACTTTCTTCCTCTTACTTTTGCTCTGGAACTTAATGAAGAGATTCTGGTCTATCCTTCAGTGGCTAGTCACTCTAGCAAGCATTGTCCTTCAGGCATCTATGCAGTGGAACTTCATTTTTTATGTCATTAGCTGCATTCTGACAGAATGATGGCAGCTTGATGCCCTATGGAATTCTGTTACTAACTTTGGTAAGGAGGGATCCAATACAATCCTGTCGTCTAATACCCTAAAAAATCTTAATCCTTCCAGTACTTATTGGCTGCTTTTGTAATCCACAGGAAGTTCTTTTCTTTTTGAATTTCCTTTCTGTCTGAACACAATGCTCTCTGCTGACACCTCTGTCCATTTTAGGAACTGTCCAGAGCAGGATAGGTTTTCTATGGGAATTTGCTCCTATTCTGGACAGTTCCTAAAATGGACAGAGGTGTCAGGCAGAAAAGAAATTCAAAAAGAAAAGAACTTCCTGTGGAATCATACAGCAGCTGATAAGTACTGGAAGTATTAAGATTTTTTTAATAGAAGTAATTTACAAATCTGTTTAACTTTCTAGCACCATTTGATTTAAAACAATGTTTCCAGTGGAGTACCCCTTTAACCCCTTAACCTGTTCAGGACCCAAGACGTATGCATACGTCTTGGGACCCTAGTACTTAAGGACCAAGGATGTATGCATACGTCCTGAGTCATTCCGGTCTCCGCCGCTCGCCGGGCAGAGATCGGAACCGGATGCCTGCTTAAATCGTTCAGCAGGCATCCATGGCAAACGCCGAGTGGGGCCCCGTAGGCCCCCCATGTCGGCAATCGCCGCAAATCGCTTCTGAAATCACAACAGCGATCTGCGGCGATATCGGGCTGATCGGGTCTCTGGGACCCGACCGCCCGGTAATTTTGCATGATCTCGGTTGTCAAAGACAGCCAGGACCATGCTGAAGTATAGGAGGAGCTAACCTACCAATCGCAGGGGTGGGGGGGGGGGCGTTACTTCCTTCCGCCCTGCCCGGCCCCTGGAAGTCCGGAGAGAACGGGAGGAAGACCGGAGGACGCGGCACGGGACGGGGGAGTGCTGGGGACCCGGATCCCCGCGGCGGTGGCGACAGGTGAGTTGATCTTCGGCGGCGTCGAGGGACCTTTGCAGCAGTCCAGACCGCCGTAAAGCGATCTGGACTGCTCCATCTGGTCCCCTTACACTACAACTCCCAGCATGCCCAGACAGCCCTTGGCGTCTGGGCATGCTGGGAGTTGCAGTTTTGCAACATCTGGAGGTCCACAGTTTGGAGACCACTGTGCCCTTCCAGAAGTTGCAAAACTACACATCCTCAGCATGCCCTTACTGTCCAGGCATGCTGGGAGTTGTAGTTCTGTAACATCTGGCCCTTCAGATGTTGCAGAACTACAACTCCCAGCATACCTGGACAGTTTTGGCATACTGGGAGTTGTAGTTTTGCAACATCTGGAAGGGCACAGATTGGGAACCACTGTATTAGTGGTCTGCAAACTGTAGTCCTCCAGATGTTGCAAAACTATAACTCCAAGCATGCCGGGAGATGCATGCCTGAGAATGTTTGGGAGTAGTGGTTTTGCAACAACTGGAGGCACACTGGTTGGGAAACATTGTCTGTTTCCTAACTCAGTGTTTCCCAACCCGTGTGCCTCCAGCTGTTGCAAAACTATAACTACCAGCATGCACTGATAGACTGTGCATGCTGGGAGTTGTAATTGTGCAACAGCTGGAGGTCCCCCCCCCCCGTGAATGTACAGGGTACATTCACATGGGCAGGGGGCTTACAGTGAGTATCAGGCTGCAAGTTTGCGATGCAGCAAATTTTGCGCGGCAGCTCAAACTTAGAGTGGAAAACTCGCTGTAATCCCCCGCCTGTGTGACTGTACCCTAAAAACACTACACTACACTAACACAAAATAAAATAAAAAGTAAAAAACACTACATATACACAAAAAAATGAAAAACGTCTGGTACGCCACTGTTTCCAAAATGGAGCCTCCAGCTGTTGCAAAACAACTCCCAGTATTGCCGGACAGCCGTTGACTGTCCAAGCATGCTGGGAGTTTTGCAACAGCTGGAGGCACCCTGTTTGGAAATCACTGGCGTAGAATACCCCTATGTGCACCCCTTTGCAAATCCCTAATTCAGGCATCAAATGCACATGGTTATCTCACTTCGGAGCCCTGTCGTATTTCAAGGCAACAGTTTAGGGCCACATATGGGGTATCGCCGTACTCAGGAGAAATTGCCTAACAAATTTTGAGGGGCTTTTTTTCCCTTAACCCCTTATGAAAAGGTGAAGTTGGGGTTTACACCAGCATGTTAGTGTAAAAAAATAAATATTTACACTAACATGCTGGTGTTGCCCTATACTTTTCATTTTGACAAGAGGTAAAAGGTAAAAAAGCCCGCCAAAATTTGTAATGCAGTTTCTCCTGACTACGGAGATACCCCATATGTGGGTACAAAGTGCTCTGGGGGCGCACAACAAGGCCCAGAAGGGAAAGTGTACCATGTACATTTGAGGTGATTTGCACAGGGGTGGCTAATTGTTACAGCGGTTTTGACAAACGCAAAAAAAACAAAACCCCACATGTGACCCCATTTCCGAAACTATACCCCTCATGGAATGTAATGAGGGGTGCAGTGAGAATTTACACCCCACTGGTGTCTGACAGATCTTTGGAACAATGGGCTGTGCAAATAAAAATTTTTGTACAGCCCACTGCTCCAAAGATCTGACAGACACCAGTGGGGGTAAATGCTCACTGTACCCCTTGTTACGTTCCTCAAGGGGGTCTAGTTTCCAAAATGGTATGCCATGTGGTTTTTTTTTTTTGCTGTCCTGGCACCATAGGGGCTTCCTAAATGTGACATGCCCCGAGCAAAATTTGCTCTCAAAAAGCCAAATATGACTCCTTCTCTTCTGAGCATTGTAGTTCGCCCGTAGTGCACTTCAGGTCAACTTATGGGGTACCTCCATACTCAGAAGAGATGGGGTTACAAATTTTGGGGGGTATTTTCTGCTATTAACCCTTGCAAAAATGTGAAATTTGGGGGGAAACACACATTTTAGTGAAAAAATATATATATTTTTTTTTTTTTACATATGCAAAAGTCGTGAAACACCTGTGGGGTATTAAGGCTCACTTAATTCCTTGTTACGTTCCTCAAGGGGTCTAGTTTCCAAAATGGTATGGCATGTTGTTTTTTTTGCTGTTCTGGCACCATAGGGGCTTCCTAAATGCAACATGCCCCCCAAAAACCATTTCAGAAAAACGTACTCTCCAAAATCCCCTTGTCGCTCCTTCCCTTCTGAGCCCCCTACTGCGCCCGCCGAACACTTTACATAGACATATGAGGTATGTGCTTACTCGAGAGAAATTGGGCTACAAATATAAGTATAAATTTTCTCCTTTTACCCCTTGTAAAAATTCTAAAATTGGGTCTACAAGAAAATGTGAGTGTAAAAAATGAAGATTGTGAATTTACTCCTTCACTTTGCTGCTATTCCTGTGAAACACCTAAAGGGTTAAAACGCTTACTGAATGTCATTTTGAATACTTTGGGGGGTGCAGTTTTTATAATGGGGTCATTTGTGGGGTATTTCTAAGATGAAGACCCTTCAAATCCACTTCAGACCTGAACTGGTCCCTGAAAAATTGTGAGTTTGAAAATTTTGTGAAAAATTGGAAAATTGCTGCTGAACTTTGAAGCCCTCTGGTGTCTTCCAAAAGTAAAAACATGTCAACTTTATGATGCAAACTAGAGATGAGCAAACTTATAGTAAATTCGATTTGTCACGAACTTCTCGGCTCGGCAGTTGCTGACTTTTCCGGCATAAATTAGTAAAGCTTTCAGGTGCTCCCGTGGGCTGGAAAAGGTGGATACAGTCCTAGGAGACTCTATCCACCTTTTCCAGCCTACCGGATCACCGGAAAGCTGAACTAATTTATGCAGGAAAAGTCAGCAACCGCCGAGCTGAGAAGTTCGTGACGAATCGAATTTACTGTAAGTTCGTTCATCTCTAATGCAAACATAAAGTAGACATATTGTATATGTGAATAAAAAAAAAAATATTTTGAATATCCATTTTCCTTACAAGCAGAGAGCTTCAAAGTTAGAAATATGCAACATTTTTAAATTTTTCATAAAATTCTGGGATTTTTCACCAAGAAAGGATGCAAGTTACCACAAAAATGTTACCACTATGTTAAAGTAGAATATGTCACGAAAAAACAATCTCGGAATCAGAATGATAACTAAAAGCATTCCAGAGTTATTAATGCTAAAAGTGACAGTAGTCAGATGTTCAAAAAACGCTCTGGTCCTAAGGTGTAAAAGGGCCTGGTCCTTAAGGGCTTAAGGACTCAGGGTTTTTCAGTTTTTGCACTTTCGTTTTTTCCTCCTTACCTTTTAAAAATCATAACCCTTTCAATTTTCCACCTAAAAATCCATATTATGGCTTATTTTTTGCGTCACCAATTCTACTTTGCAGTGACATTAGTCATTTTATCCAAAAATTAACGGTGAAACGGAAAAAAAATCATTGTGCGACAAAATCGAAGAAAAACGCCATTTTGTAACTTTTGGGGGCTTACTTTTCTACGCAGTGCATATTTCTGTAAAAATTACACCTTATCATTATTCTGTAGGTCCATACGGTTAAAATGATACCCTACTTATATAGGTTTGATGTTGTCGTACTTCTGGAAAAAATCATAACTACATGCAGGAAAATTTATACGTTTAAAAATGTCATCTTCTGACCCCTATAACTTTTTTATTTTTCCACGTACAGGGCGGTATGAGGACTTTTTTTTGCGCCGTGATCTGAAGTTTTTATCGGTACGATTTTAGTTTTGATCGAACTTTTTGATTACTTTTTATTCATTTTTTAATGGTATAAAAAATACGCTTCTTTGGACTTTGGAATTTTTTTGCGCGTACGCCATTGACCGTGCGGTTTAATTAACAATATATTTTTATAGTTCGGACATTTACGCACGCGGCGATACCACATATGTTTATTTTATTTTTTTATTTACACTGTTTTATTTTTTTTATGGGAAAAGGGGGGGTGATTCAAACTTTTATTAGGGAAGGGGTTAAATGACCTTTATTAACACTTTTTTTTTTTTTTGCAGTGTTATAGGTCCCATAGGGACCTATAACACTGCACACACTGATCTTTTACACAGATCACTGGCATGTATTAACACGCCTGTGATCAGCGTTATCGGCGCTTGACTGCTCCTGCCTGGATCTCAGGCACGGAGCAGTCATTCGTCCATCGGACACCGAGAAGGCAGGTAAGGGCCCTCCCGGTGTCCTGTAAGCTGTTCGGGACACCGTGATTTCACAGCGGCGGTCCCGAACAGCCCGACTGAGCAGCCGGGATACTTTCACTTCAGATGCGGCGGTCAGCTTTGGTCACCGCGTCTGAAGGGTTAATACAGGGCATCACCGCGATCGGTGATGTCCTGTATTAGCCGCGGGTCCCGGCCGTTGATAGCCGCCGGGACCGACCCGATATGACGCGGGGACACCGCGTGACCCGCGGCATATCGCGGGAGCCGGCGCAGGACGTAAATATACGCCCTGCGTCGTTAAAGGGGTACTCCGGGGGAAAACTTTATTTATTTATTTTTTTTTTTAAATCAACTGGTGCCAGAAAGTTAAACTGATTTGTAAATTACTTCTATTAAAAAAATCTTAATCCTTCCAGTACTTATTAGCTGCTGAATACTACAGAGGAAATTCTTTTCTTTTTGGAACACAAAGCTCTCTGCTGAAATCATGACCACAGTGCTCTCTGCTGACATCTCTGTCCATTTTAGAAACTGTCCAGAGTAGAAGAAACATATGCTGCTCTGGACAGTTCCTTAAATGGACAGAGATGTCAGCAGAGAGCTCTGTGTTCCAAAAATAAAATACTTTCCTCTGTAGTTTTCAGCAGCTAATAAGTACTAGAAGGATTAAGATTTTTTTAATAGAAGTAATTTACAAACCTGTTTAGCTTTCTGGCACCAGTTGATTTAAAAAAAAAGTTTTCCACCTGAGTACCCCTTTAATAATGCAAGTCTGACAGAGGAGAGTAGGTTGCCTTGAGAGTGTCCCATAACACACATCTTCATGTTTAAAGAGTACCACATCAAACCATATTTTCTAAACTAACTCAGATTATATTCCCTAACTACTCCTAACACCCCTCCTGCCCTTAAAAAATGTTTGCGAGCTTTGAAAAGCTCTGTATACCTTTCACCTTGCTCACTTTGTGTGAGCTCCCAGCAAGAGAAAGTGGGCGTTCACCAGCAGGGGCTGTTGTCGCCAGTCATCTGGCACAGAGTGGAGTTCGCTACATGCACCGGATGACAGAGGTGCCACGCTGGAGATCGCGTACAGCCACCTTAAACGGTGAGCATGTTCCGATGGTAACCTGCCCGAACTGCAGAATAGTTCATCAGTCCAACAATAATAGAAATGAACAGGCGACAATCACCAAGACAGCTTTATTCTCAGGAGCAGTGGGTTAACTTGCAGACTCGTTAAGGAAAATAGCAAGCGACAATTGTTTCGCACTACATGCGCTTACTCTTGACTCACTCCAAAAATCGTTTTTTCTAGGTCTATCAGAGACCTACTCTCTGCCCTACCGTAAAGGGACAGAAAAAACACTGAGGAGTTGGGTGGGGAGGGGCCTTTTAAACTCTGTTCTTTTTGTTTCCTGTCCCTGTTAGGGTAATGGGTGTTAACTTTCTGTGGTGCTGTCATGGAGTATTACAATAATGATATTATGCTCACCTTTTGGTGTTGCACTCGGGGCTTTCACAAACTGCACAGGGATCTTGAAGACCTCATAGGCTATGCTCACATGGGCGGAACTGGTTCAATTTCAATGGGATTCTGCTCCACTGTTCACACTGCAGAATTTCCGCATTAGATGTTCTGCCTCAGAAATACTGATTCCAGCATGAGCAAAGAGACTGTCCTTTTATTAGACACAAATGTTATTTACCTAAAACTAGAGGACCCCCTTTAATTGGGTCGCCAATGAAGTAAACAGATATGAAGCATAGGATGTGTTCATCACAGTTATCACCTTGCTTCTAGACTTTACAACCTCCCCCTAAGCTTAGGGACATAAAATGCAGGTGTGCCCGCTGGTGTGGACTCAGAGTACAAAGTACACCTCTAGTGGAATAATGCCTGGTATGCTTAGAAGACTTCTGATAGGATATAAGAACAAAACAACAGTGCTAAAACTTTTAGAATGAGCACAAAATACTTAACCTGACTTGCCATGGGTTGTAGCTGAACAAACATTCTGTTGTAATGCAGCAATATTGGGCAGCTGGTCAAACATCACATTGGTGTGGTCGTACAAGATAAAGATCTAAAGCCATCAATAGATATGAATCCACAGCATTCCCTGACTTCCCCCACTATCATGCATTTTTGTCTCAGCTGAAAGGGCATGTTATTTTAGTGGAAGGGGAGATAAGTAGCTACAAGGCAGCTCTGGCACCACCTGCCTCATACATGTATGCTCTTACCTCAACTTAGGGTTTCCCAACCAGTGAGTCTCAAGCTGTTTCAAAACTTAAAGGGGTACTCCACTGGAAAACTTTTTATTTTATTTTTTAAATCAACTGGTGCCAGAAAGTTAAACTTCTTAATCCTTCCAGTACTTATTGGCTGCTTCTGTGATCCACAGGAAGTTCTTCTCTTTGTGAATTTCCTTTCTGCCTGATCACAGTGCTCTCTGCTGACACCTCTGTCCATTTTAGGAACTGTCCAGAGTAGGAGCAAATCCCCATAGAAAACCTATCCTGCTCTAGATAGTTCCTAAAATGGACAGAGGTGTCAGCAGAGAGCAATGTGGTCAGGCAGAAAGGGAATTCAAAAAGAATATAACTTCCTGTGGATCATAACAGCAGCTGATAAGTATTGGAAGGATTAAGATTTTTTAATAGAAGTAATTTTGAAATCTGTTTAACTTTCTGGCACCAGTTGACTTAAAAAATAAAAATAAAATATGTTTTCCAGTGGAGTACCCCTTAACCCCTTAAGGACCAAGGACGTACCGGTACGTCCTTGGTCCTGCTCTTCTGATATAACGCGGGGTTACACAGTAACCCCGCATCATATCACGGCGGGCCCGGCGTCATAGTGAAGCCGGGACCCGCCTCTAATAGCGCGCAGCGCCGATCGCGGCGCCGCGCGCTATTAACCCTTTAGCCGCGCGCTCAAAACTGAGCCGCGCGGCTAAAAGTGAAAGTGAAAGTTCCCGGCTAGCTCAGTCGGGCTGTTCGGGATAGCCGCGGCTAATCGCGGCATCCCGAACAGCTGACAGGACAGCGGGAGGGCCCCTACCTGCCTCCTTGCTGTCCGATCGCCGAATGACTGCTCAGTGCCTGAGATCCAGGCATGAGCAGTCATCCGGCAGAATCGTTGATCACTGGTTTCTTATGAGAAACCAGTGATCAATGATGAAGATCAGTGTGTGCAGTGTTATAGGTCCCTATGGGAGCTATAACACTGCAAAATAAAGTGAAAAAAAAAAGTGAATAAAGATCATTTAACTCCTCCCCTATTAAAAGTTTGAATCACCCCCCTTTTCCAATAAAAAAAAAAACACAGTGTAAATAAAAATAAAAATAAACATATGTGGTATCACCGCGTGCGGAAATGTCCGAATTATAAAAATATATCATTAATTAAACCGCTCGGTCAATGGCGTGCGCGCAAAAAAATTCCAAAGTCCAAAATAGTGCATTTTTGGTCACTTTTTATATCATTTAAAAATGAATAAAAATAATAAGTCCTATCAATGCAAAAATGGTACCCTTAAAAACTTCAGATCACGGCGCAAAAAATGAGTGCTCATACCGCCCCATACACGGAAAAATAAAAAAGTTATAGGGGTCAGAAGATGACAATTTTAAACGTATTAATTTTCCTGCATGTAGTTATGACAAAATCAAACCTATATAAGTAGGGTATCATTTTAATCGTATGGACCTACAGAATACATATCAGGTGTCATTTTTACCGAAAAATGTACTACGTAGAAACGGAAGCCCCCAAAAGTTACAAAACAGCGTTTTTTTTTTCAATTTTGTCGCACAATGATTTTTTTTCCCGCTTCACCATAGATTTTTGGGCAAAATGACTGACGTCATTACAAAGTAGAATTGGTGGCGCAAAAAATAAGCCATCATATGGATTTTTAGGTGTAAATTTGAAAGAGTTATGATTTTTTAAAGGCAAGGAGCAAAAAACGAAAATGCAAAAACGGAAAAACCTCCGGTCCTTAAGGGGTTAAGGACACATGACGTTCTCATACGTCTCCATTTCCGAGTCCTTAAGGACACATGACGTATGAGAACGTCATGTGTTTTACCGGCCCCCCGCAGCCATCTGGAGCGGAGCCGGTGCCCGATGCCTGCTGAAATCGTTCAGCAGGCATCGGGGCATATCGCCCAGGGGGGTCATGATGACCCCCCATGTCGGCGATGGCCGCAGATCGCTGGACAATTCAGTCCAGCGATCTGCGGCGGATTCCGGGTCAATCGGGTCTCCAGTGACCCAGAATTATTGGCTGATCGGGGCCGTCAGAGACGGCCTCGAACAGCCAGAGCCAGCAGGGGTGAGGTGGCACTGGTGCCACCTCACGATCGCCCTAATTCGTCGGCCGGATTACCGGCCGACCAATCGGGATGCCTGCTGCGGGTGTCACTCCCGCAACCCGCTCCGCCCCTCTTCCGGAGGACGTGAGCGGGTGCGGGACGTGCACCCCGGGTGCTGGGGACCCCGATCCCCGGTGCCCCTGTTGGGATCGGGGCCCCAGGAGCAGCGACGGCGACGACGAGGGACTGGCCTGTGTGGCTGGATCGTTGGAGGTGAGTGACAGCCTCCTGCTGTTGCTTAGCAACAGCTCCCAGCATGCAAAAAGGGCATGCTGGGAGCTGTAGTTATGCAACAGCAGGAGGCAGACCACCACAACTCCCAGCATTCCCTTATGGGCATGCTGGGACTTGTAGTTTTGCAACAGCTGGAGGCACATTCTTTCTATGGAAAAGTGTACCTTCAGCTGTTGTATAACTACAACTCCCAGCTTGCACAATCAGCTAAAGTGCATGCTGGGAGTTGTAGTGGTGCATCTGGTGGTTGCATAACTACAACTCCCAGCATGCCCATTGGCTGTCGGTGACTGCTGAGAGTTGTAGTTTTGCAACAGCTGAAGGCACACTGAGTTAAGTAGCAAACCAGTGTGTCTCCAGCTGTTGCATAACTACAATCCCCAGCATCCCCAGCCAAAGTAGTATGCCTCCAGCTGTTGCATAACTACAAGACCCAGCATGCCCTTCCGCTGTCCGTACATGCTGGGGGTTGTAGCTTTTGCAACAGCTGAAGGCACACTGGTTGCAAAACACTGAGTTTGTTACCAAACTCGGTGTTTCACAACCAGTGTGCCTCCAGCTGTTGCAAAACTACAACTCCCAGCATGCACTGATAGACCGTACATGCTGGGAGTTGTAGTTTTGCAACAGCTGGATGTCCCCCCCCCCAATGTGAATGTACAGGGTACACTCACATGGGCGGAGGATTACAGTAAGTATCCAGCTGCAAGTTTGAGGTGCGGCAAAATTTCTGCCGCAGCTCAAACTGCCAGCGAGAAACTACTGTGAACCCCAGCCCGTGCGACTGTACCCTAAAAACACTACACTAACACACAATAAAATAAAAAGTAAAAAACACTACGTATACACATACCCCTACACAGCCCCCCTCCCCAATAAAAATGAAAACGTCTGGTACGCCACTGTTTCCAAAACGGAGCCTCCAGCGGTTGCAAAACTACAACTCCCAGCATGCACTGATAGACCGTACATGCTGGGAGTTGTAGTTTTGCAACAGCTGGATGTCCCCCCCCCCAATGTGAACGTACAGGGTACACTCACATGGGCGGAGGATTACAGTAAGTATCCGGCTGCAAGTTTGAGCTGCGGCAAATTTTCTGCCGCAGCTCAAACTGCCAGCGAGAAACTACTGTGAACCCCCGCCCGTGTGACTGTACCCTAAAAACACTACACTACACTACCACAAAATAAAATAAAAAGTAAAAAACACTACATATACACATACCCCTACACAGCCCCCCTCCCCTCCCCAATAAAAATGAAAAACGTCTGGTACGCCACTGTTTCTAAAACGGAGCCTCCAGCTGTTGCAAAACAACTACTCCCAGTATTGCCAGATAGCCGTTCACTGTCTAGGCATGCTGGGAGTTTTACAACAGCTGGAGGCACCCTGTTTGGGAATCACTGGCGTAGAATACCCCTATGTCCACCCCTATGCAAGTCCCTAATTTAGGCCTCAAATGCGCATGGCGCTCTCACTTTGGAGCCCTGTCGTATTTCAAGGCAACAGTTTCGGGCCACATATGGGGTATCGCCGTACTCGGGAGAAATTGCCTAACAAATTTTGGGGGGTATTTTCTGCTTTTACCCTTTTTAAAAATGTAAAATTTTTGGGAAAACAAGCATTTTAGGTAAAAAAAAATATATATTTTTTTACATATGCAAAAGTCGTGAAACACCTGTAGGGTATTAAGGTTCAAATTACCCCTTGTTACGTTCCCCGAGGGGTCTAGTTTTCAAAATGGTATGCTATGTGTTTTTTTTTTTTGCTGTCCTGGCACCATAGGGGCTTCCTAAATGCAGCATGCCCCCAGAGCAAAATTCGCTTTCAAAAAGCCAAATGTGACTCCTTCTCTTCTGAGACCTGTAGTGCGCCAGCAGAGCACTTTTCACCCCCATGCGAGGTGTTTTCTGTATCGGGAGAAATTGGGCTTCAAATTTTGGGGGGTATTTTCTGCTATTACCCTTTTTAAAAATGTAAAATTTTTGGGAAACCAAGCATTTTAGGTAAAAAATATATATATTTTTTTTACATATGCTAAAGTCGTGAATCACCTGTGGGGTATTAAGGTTCACTTTACCCCCTGTTACGTTCCCCAAGGGGTCTAGTTTCCAAAATGGTATGCCATGTGTTTTTTTTTGCTGTCCTGGCACCATAGGGGCTTCCTAAATGCGGCATGCCCCCCAAAAACCATTTTTCGCTCCTTCCCTTCTGAGCCCTCTACTGCGCCCGCCGAACAATTAACATAGACATATGAGGTACGTGCTTACTCGAGAGAAATTGGGTTTCAAATACAAGTAAAAATTTTCTCCTTTTTACCCCTTGCAAAAATTAAAAAATTGGGTCTACAAGAACATGCGAGTGTAAAAAATGAAGATTTTGAATTTTCTCCTTCACTTTGCTGCTATTCCTGTGAAACACCTAAAGGGTTAATACACTTACTGAATGTCATTTTGAATACTTTGGGGGTGCAGTTTTTATAATGGGGTCATTTATGGGGTATTTCTAATATGAAGACCCTTCAAATCCACTTGAAAACTGAACTGGTCCCTGAAAAATAGTGAGTTTGAAAATTTTGTGAAAAATTTCAAAATTGCTGCTGAACTTTGAAGCCCTCTGGTGTCTTCCAAAAGTAAAAACTCATAAATTTTATGATGCAAACATAAAGTAGACATATTGTATATGTGAACCCCAAAAAAATATATTTTGAATATCCATTTTCCTTACAAACAGAGAGCTTCAAAGTTAGAAAAATGCAAAATTTTCATTTTTTTCATCAAATTTTGGGATTTTTCACCAAGAAAGGATGCAAGTTACCATAAAATGTTACCACTAAGTTAAAGTAGAATATGTCACGAAAAAACAATCTCGGAATCAGAATGATAACTAAAAGCATTCCAGAGTTATTAATGTTTAAAGTGACAGTGGTCAGAATTGCAAAAAACGCTCCGGTCCTTAAGGTGTAAAATGGCCTGGTCCTTAAGGGGTTAAGGATTCAGCCCATTTTATTTTGACATTTTAGTTTTTTCCTCCTCGCCTTCAAAAAATCATAACTCTTTTATATTTTCATCCACAGACTAGTATGAGGGCTTGTTTTTTGCGTGACCAGTTGTCCGTTGTAAAGCATTCACACACTTTACCATAAAATGTATGGCGCAAACCAAAAAAATACTATTTGTGTGGGAAAATTAAGAAAGAAAACCTCAATTTAGCTAATTTTGGCTGGTTTTGTTTTCACGCCGTACAATTTACGGTAAAAATTACATATGTTTTTTATTTTTTGGGTCAATACGATTAAAATGATGCCCATGATAGTACGTTTGAAATCCCCCTATTTTGAAGACCAATAACTTTTTAATTTTTCCGTATAAGCGGCGGTATGAAGGCTAATTTTTTGCGCTGTGATCTGTATTACCATATTTGCTTATATAAAACTTTTAATACATTTTATACATTTTTTTGGGAATAAAATGTTATAAAAAAGCAGCAATTTTGGACTTTTTTTTACGTTAACGCCGTTCACCGTACGGTATCATTCACATTATATTTTAATTGTTCGGATATTTACACATGCGGCGATACGAAATATGCATATCAATTTTTTTTTATTTCTTTTTACACTTTTTGGGGGTCAAATAGGGAGAGGGGAGTTTTCACTTTTTTTTTTTACTTTTATTTTTACTCTTTAATAGTCCCCATAGGGGACTATTTATAGCAATCATTCGATTGCTAATACTGTTCAGTGCTATGCATAGGACATAGCACTGATCAGTGTTATTGGTCATGTTCTGCTCTGGTCTGCTCGATCGCAGATCAGAGAAGAAGACCCGTGGAAGGCAGCGGAGCCAGGTGAGGGGACCTCCGTCTGCCATTCTGAATGATCGGATCGCCGCGGCAGCGCTGCGGGCGATCCGATCATTCATTTTAGTGACCGCAATGCTGCGGATGCCGTGATCTGTATTGATCACGGCATCTGAGGGGTTAATGGCTGACATCCGCGCTATCGTGGATGTAGGCCATTACCAGCGTGTCCCTGGCTGCTGTCAGCAGCCGGGACCTGTCGCGCATGACCCAAGCATCTCTCCGATGCTCGCGGTAATGTTTAGGACATAAATGTACGTCCTGGTGCGTTAAGTACCAGCTCACCAGGACGTACATTTACGTCCTGCGACGTTAAGGGGTTAAAGTCCCAGCATGCCCGGACAGTCTTTGGCATCATGTACTATAATGAATATTCATAAAGATAATAAATTATATATAATAATTTTTATTAACATTACTACTTCTGACATCTGTTGTAGTAAATAATCCTACTTCCAACAGAATAGTAATTCTAATACTGCATTGCCCTTTTTATTAGTTATTCCTCCTAGAAATGTATGAGTTCATCGACATCTAGGTGCTACAATTTTCTTGTCAAAGGTGCATAGCCCTACATAGTCTGGCACTGTCAGCACTGGTTGAACAGCATCAGGGTGTGTAGAGACTCACCCTCAACTGGTAACACTGAACAAGCAATTTATTTGTAAATTTCTAGAAGGAACAGCACAAAGTAGAATTCAACAAATATATGTCCCATTTTTATATTATGGGAAATACAATTATTTATGGAAACAGACTTGTCTCATAAGCCTGACAGGTACTCTTTAAAGAGTTTCTCCAATTCTACATTCATGCCTGATCTAACATAACTGGAAGCTAGGCAGTAGAGATGCAGCCACAACTGTATGATGCCCAGTAAGCGCTTACATTTTGAAAGATATTAAAAAGGATATCCAGCATAAGGTGACTTTAGTAATTGTCATACAGTAATGGACATGCTTATCAAGGATCTGTGCTTGTGTTGGTGGTAAATGGCTGTGTCTAGTGTTCCCTATCACGCTACTGACTTGTTATTATGAACGGACTACTTCCTGTTTCTGTGGCCTCCTTTGTTTCAAGGTTGAAGGCGACTTGTTTCTCTCCCGACCCATTGCAGCACAGCCATGCTCCCTTTGTTCACGTGACTTGGCTGACATCACCTGACCCACTAGCTGTGGATCTGTGTGATGACGAATGCACACATATATGCTCTCGTATCATCATTAGGGGGCTGGCTTCACACACAACAGACAAAGTAATCAAGTTCCCTATTAGCATCTGACTTGTGATGTATTGTCTTGGGCCTGAGACACCACTCATTTTAAAGGCTGCAAAAAATTAATTTCTGGGGAAAAGAAAGACAAAGAAATTCAATACCAGCCACCAAACATAGGTAAGTGAAGTATATTAGTAACTAGAATAGCTTTGCTGCCTCTGTCTTACATTCAAAGGACAAAAAATATCCTGGAATACCCCTTTAAAGCATTACTGTAAAAAACAAAAACATTTTGACATCTTGATCAGCTGACAAAAGTTGTTGATGGCACCGAGTCTCATTCTGCAGTAATTGTTAGTTAGAAGCTGGGAAAGCAGGCGGCATTGTGCTCCCCTCCCCAGCAGTCCGAGAGATCCGTACATTTCTCTATATAGACTTCTATGCAGAAATGAACAGGTCTTCCGGATGGCCAGGAAGTGGAGCACAAACCTGTCGCTTTCACCGTCTGTCACCCGGTGTGATCAACAACTTTTGACCTGTCTGATCGACATGTCAAAAGTTGTTTTTAATAACAGTAATGCTTTAAATGTCAGACTACATGTATAGACTTTCTAAACCTGCTTTATGCTTTTATATGATCACAGAACATTTTGGAGAATGTAAGTATTCTTATCATTTACATTAGGGGAGTGATCGTTATTTACAATATTACTGGTTACTGACATTAAATGGCAAACTGCAACTATGTTTACATAGAGAACAGTATTGTTGGTCAGCAAAGATGTAGCTGAACAAACATTTCCTGCCCTTTATGTAGAATGGGTAGCATTGCCAAGGTGAAATCAATTATTATTGCATTTTACTGGATAGAGAACACTTCATTCCTTATCAGCAGCAAGAGAGCTTGATGTGCCATGCAGGTCACAATACGTTGTAGAAAAGGTACACGTCAGTTACAATCATTTCATACAACAGTCCATTTTATTTTATTTTTTAAAATGGCTCCGTCTGAGGGTTTATCCTGTGATTTTATGGTGAATGTCACATGACACATTTTAACTTTATAAATAAAGACAATCTGACACAGGATTTTGGAATCTACTTGGCCAAGTTTTTCTTGTCATTCAGAAACCACCATCCTGGGAAAGTTCATGAATGGATGAGATTGATCAGTTCATGACTTAATAGAGAAGTCTGCTTATCCAATTGTGTCTTGCCAGGGTTTATTTTTGGGTTTTCTTGGGGATACAGCCGTTTTCTCCCGTTGCTGTAAAGGATTTTGAGCGAAGGTCTGTCGCAGTGGTCCTGAGGAGGTAAAATACATTATAAGAGTCTTCCTCAAAACATTTTTTCATGTTGCTAATGGTCATTTTTATCCCTTAATAACTATTCTAACAGATCTATTATGAAAAATAATAAATCTCTAGCATTGACATGATGCTAACCTTTTGCTGCTATGTCCAGATGATGTTTGATTTTGTGCTCTCTCTCTTCCAGTTGCTGAGCCAGCTGTGCATTCTTCCAACCTGTAGGACACAAGAAGCTTTAATCAAAGTTTACAATAGAACATTGTGAGAAGACACTAAAACTTTACATGCGTGTGTTCCCAAAAACAACATACCGATGGCTTTCTATGAAACTGCTGTATGTTTGTGTTTGGAGAGAAACACTAACGTGAGGGATGACAATGTCTGTACAGCAAAGTGTAGAATTATTATTAAGAATTCATTAAAAGAGGCAGGAAGGGAATCACATGTCTGAAGTAACAACTTCTCGAGAAAGCACCAGCACCATGTGGCGTGAAACAGCTGTTGCTTCAGAAATGTCCATTCCATCCTGCCTATCTCAATGGATTGTTAATGAGGAATTGTGCTTTTATTGAAAGCGCTGGAGAGGGTAGCTATTTATTTTTTGGTATATCAGGAAAGAAGCAAATCCCAGGCATTCGGCAGCACCATTAAAAGGAGAGCAGCTTCATAAATAGCAGGTAAAATTTATTAAACCACAGATAATGTGTTTCAGGGCTTAGAAGTCCCTTCGTCAGGGTATGGTACAGAAAACTTGACATGATACATGCAAAGACATAAATACATTAAAAATGTTGTCAACAGCCAGGCTGAACCCCATTGTGGACAGGGTTTCTATATACTGACTACTTAAATCAGAATCCTACATCAATTGAACGCATGTGTTCTGGTAAAAAAAAAGAACATACCAATTTAGTTGTCAAGGATAGGGATCAACAGATATCGATACCGATAATCTGTGGAGGTTAGGGCCGATAGCCGATAACTTATACCGATATTCCGGTATAAGTTATCGGCTATTTAATAATATAAAATAATCGGCCAAACCGATAATCGGTTGATCCCTAGTCAAGGATGCCAGTACAAGCTCAAAGTATATAGAAACGTAGTATACAGAAAAAAAAAAAGAGGATTGCAGCAGCACACATTGGTCAAAAAATTTAAACTCTTAGCGCACTTTTTGATCAAAACGTGTCCCCCATCCACCACGGGGAGGTGGCTTAATTTAGGATGGGACCCTAGCACAAATTCTGAGCCTAATGCTTAAATATCCACTCACCTCTGCTGGGCATATAGCTTCTGACTGAATTTGTGCTAGGGTCCCATCCTAAATGAGGCCACCTCCTCGTGGTGGATGGGGGACACGTTTTGATCAAAAAAGTGCGCTAAGAGCCTCAATTTCTTGACCAATGTGTGCTGCTGCAATCCTCTTTTTTTGTATACTCTGTATCTGCCATAGCAGTGTGCAGCGTGTATTAGGCTGTTGTGCTGGCTATTTTTCTTTTTGCTTGTTTGTACAACTCAGGGGGAAATATTGCACCCTCTTTAGCTGTGCACCCCTCCCCCTTTTTCACAGGTGGAGTTTTAAATTGTTTATGGATTCAGCATGTCACCCAGTCAGAGGCTATATGCCCAGCAGAGGTGAGTGCATATTTGAGCGTTAGGCTCAGAATTTGTGCTAGGGTCCCATCCTAAATGAGGCCACCTCTCCGTGGTGGATGGGGGACACGTTTTGATCAAAAAAAAGTGCGCTAAGAGCCTCAATTTTTTGACCAATGTGTGCTGCTGCAATCCTCTTTTTTTGTATACTCTGTACCTGCCATAGCAGTGTGCACCCATGTATTAGGCTGTTGTGCTGGCTATTTTTCTTTTTGCTTGTATATAGAAACGTGGATCATTTGTATTGTGCGGTACAGTACATTAGGAACAAAGGGGGAGACTTATCAAACCTATGGAGAGTTAAAGTTGACCAGTTGCCCATAGCAACCAATCAGATCGCTTTCATTTTTCAGAGGCTTTTTCAGAAGTGAAAGAAGTTGCTATGGGCAACTTTTCCTCTACACTGGTTTTGATAACTCTCCCCAATGTACTTTTATGTTAGAGGTCATTATGTTTATTATATGTGTAACATTCACAGACCAAAACCCCACCCACAATGGGGGAGGCCTGGCCAGTGGCGTAACTTTTTTTTTGTATTAATACCTGTTCATGTATCATGTTGAGTTATCTATACCAATACCTGACAAAGGGACTCCTGAGCCCTAAAATGCATTGTGGGTAAATAAACCTTACTTTCTATTTACCAATTTTCTCTCCTTTTGGTGGTTGCGCCAAACACCTAGGAATTTCTTCTTTCTGGGAGGCTGCATCATCTGTATCATGTCTGCAAAGTGGATGTGTCTATAATACAACCAAATGAGTTGTGCAGTACCCCTTAGGGGGTCTCTACACCAGTTACACTCAAGTATGTTTGATGTATCACAATATGAAAAACTCTTTTTCCTTCTCTAGATGCGATTTCTTTTTTGTTTCTGCACTTTGGCTACATTTGTATAAAGGACTACTACCTCCAGCAGCACCAGCACCACAAAAAAACTACTCTTTTCCCCATCTACCCACCCATTTAAAGTTTCACCTATAAACAATAGTGGTTTTGCCATCAATGACCGCTTCCTTTTTATTATCACTACAGTGTGTGTACAGCCCTGCTGAATATGTTGGCATTATAAAAGCAAAGGGAAATCGCTGCCCAGTTTTAATGCAAGCAATGGTAAAAAGAAATAAAAACTTTAGACTTTGCTCACATCTTCCTAGTGATTTGCACTATAATAGAAAACCACTTTGAAGCACAGGATCAATCACACAATAGACCGCCCAAACAACCGATGCATTGACAGCTGCAAAACTGTCAGATTATAATGCCCTTCCATGACATTTTTAACAGCCATAACAAGTATAATAAACCAAGCAGTACATCTCAGTAAATCTGAACTGTATAACAAAATTACCATTTTTCAGGCTCTTTATGAAGCCATCCTGCTTGGGGAGGACTGTTGGGTCATGCTTGATTTGGTCTGGTATCTTCAGCTTCTTTCGGACAGCTGGAATTCTTAAAAAAGCCACTTGGGCTATAGAGAAAAAGTTTGAAGTGACCCAATATGTGAAAACAGCCTATGGGATAAAAGCATAAAAGTGTTCATATAAAACTGGATAGTCAAATAATTCACAGAACTCAATCTTAATCCATTGCTATAGTAAGAGTACTTACAGTGGGGAAGTTGATGGTAAGAGGGAGAATGATCAGGGGCATGACACGAAAAACAGTCTTCATGATTCTAAGGTTAGGATTATTTACCCCTGACTCTGCTCCAAGCTGGAAAACAACAACTAGGATTAGACCTGATAAGAAGGGACACTAACAAACGATGAATAAAAATATAAGTCTTTACCTCTAGAACGGCCCACATGCTGGTAGTGACTACTAGCGGCAGAATGTAATATGGATCAGCTGCAGTTAGGTCAGCAAACCACCAGAGACCCCCAGTTTGCATGCTTGGGACAGGAAGATAGGACATCTGCCTTAGTCCCACAAAAAAGGAAATAAATACTGGTGCCTAGAGGAAAAAATAATAGTTATCATACAAAGTAATATATAACAAGAAATATATATGTTGGAACACTACTGGAATTTCTAGCTCTCCTTATAGGGGAAATCAGCAGTAGGGTCAGGGCAGGGCCCCACATATTCTATACGCAGTGTATTTCACGCTGCACAAAATCAGCTGCACTGTGGGAAATATGCTGCGTATTCTATGAGCAGACACATGGGGCTACCCGCAGAAAACCTGTGTGTGCAGTGATGTTTGGGGGGCATTGTAGTGGTTTTATTGCAATTTAAAGGAAAACTGTCATATTTTCTCCCACACTATCCACATCCGCAATTGTAGTTTTATTATCTGTTGAAATCTGTCTGTAACTGGCACGAGCGGGGCTTCTGTGCTTAACTAGCACTGACGTCAGCGCCACTTATGAATATTATCCCCCCCCTCCCGCCAGTTAGGGTCGGCGAAGAGAGGGAGAACTGGAGGGAGGGGGGATGAATATTCATAAGCGGCGCTGATGTCAGTGCCAGATTTTTTTTTACACACATTTTCCTTAACAAATAGTCTAGCAAAAAAATTTATTTTCACCAGTGGGAACAACTTCCGTAACTTGTCTGGTGATTGGGGGGGGGGGGGGGGGGATATTATCCTCAACACTGTATATTAATCAGTATATTATTTAACTTCTCCCATATTGTATCGGGTTTCATAGATTGGGGGCCCAGCACATATGGGACTAGAGAGTTAGAAATAGATGGCAAAATAATTCCTTGTTAAAGCTTCCTATAATAGAATCTATTTTCACCTATAATGTAAAATCATAAGTGTTTGAGATATTCCCGTAGTATTTAGTTGACTTATCTATGCCCCCCAAGAAATTTGAATTAGTTATTATTTCTGCCCATCTCTGTATGTATTGCAATGTAAATTTGTTCTTTAAAAGAGACCTAGATCACCTTTATTTTTCTGTTGTGTCAAAAGTTTATATGGAAAACAATGCTTCTTATGTGACCGCAGATATCCTAAGAGATTAGGTTGATAGATCATACTAGGACCCATCTGCCAATCCAGGTAGAGCAGTCGATAAAATTCTAATTGAGTTTTTACTCTCTATGAAAGTTTCTAACCCTACAGTAGAACAAATTGACATTTGTTAAGGAGAACTCCACTCTTTCACAACAGAAGTACAAAACTCCCTAGTTAAAATCTATATAAAAATGTTATATCGTCACAAATACTTTCTTTAGATGTCTTGTTGATTTTAACTCATTTTGTTTAATTCTCTAATGCTCCATTCAGACATGGCTGGTTCTGGGGGCCTTTATATATAGTCATTTGCTACTTATTGATCCTTTACACACCACATTTCTGATTTCTTCTGATGAGACATTGCAGCTCTCTGTTAGGATTTCCTTTCCTTCTTAGAAAAGGGAAGGATAGTTTTAATAGTTTGGAGAGATATAACCAGCAGAGCAGTCCTCAGCACTTCTTTTGTATCTAGACCCCTTTCTAGCAGATCGAATAAAGAAAAACATCACAATCCAACTGCTAAGCAGGACAACTACTTGTTCTTTAGTTACTTCTTATAGAGGACCCATGACCAACCTAAAAAGATGAGAATGCATTATCATTAAATAAATCACACACCTGTTTACAGCTTCTTGATACACCCTTCCATTTCTGAGATATGTAGGGTTATATTTGTCTGACAATTCAGGGGATCAGTCAGATGGGCAGAAAGTTAATTTAAATAATGGAAGCGACTATCAGTTAATGGGTGGGATTACACAGTTGGGGGGGGGGGGGGGTATTAGGCATACACATCCTTTAAAGTACAACATTCACACCCCCTGATTGTATAATCCTGCCCATCACCTGACACTCCCATTATTGAAATTAAGGTAACTCCCATCTGACTAATTCCCTGAATTGTCAAATAAACTAAACCCTCATATCTCAGGAATGGAAGGGTGTATCAGGAAAATGCAAAAATAAGGTGTTTGATCAGGATACCCTAAGCTTTATAACAGTAAAATCTCAATTATTTTGGTTAGGTCACAGGTCCTCTTTAAAGGGGTATTCTGGCTTTATACATCTTATCCCCTATCCAAAGGATAGGGGATAAGATGTATGATTGCAGGGGTCCCATTGCTGTGGACCCCCGCGATCTCTGTGCAGCCCACGGCATTCTGTGCTGGGCGCTGCCTCTGAGACAAGGACGTGATATCACACCACGCCCCCTCCATTCATGGCTATGGGAGGGGGCGTGACGGTGGGACCCCTGCGATCATACATCTTATCCCCATCCTTTGGATAGGGGATAAGATGTATAAAGCCGGAATACCCCTTTAACAGTGTTGCATTACGCAATACAACATACCTGCACCAGAGGCACCAAAAATCCGCGCAGAGGATTTACATCATGTTTCTTTTGATACAGTGTGAGGTCAGAGTATGCTTTGGAGACTAAAGGGCAAATACAAAGAAACAAATAAGAGTTGGAATCCTTTTGGCTGCTCTAGGTAAACACTCCAGTGTTTAATGCATTCATGTTTTTTAAACCTTTTGCTATTGCTCTTACATTCAAACCTGTTGCCTGACCGCTTGGCCTCATTCATTCGAGTTGTCATTGCAGTGATTTGTGGCATATGGTTATTCAACTTAGCTGCCTCCCTCTGTCCTTTAACTATTAGAGGAAAAACTAGAATACGTGCAAGAACTGTGCCTGTGAGGAAACACAATAAGACAGTAAGTACAAGGATGAGTACTGTCGTATAAAGTGATCAGCAATTAAATGGCTGTAAGGTAGTTCCAAACCATACAATCACCTGTTACAATTGCCCCCCACCAAGGAAGGCCTACATCCAGGTGTAATAATTCCAGAAAGCTCTGAACCAATCCGACAGGACTGTATCCGCCAAGCCCCAATTCACTCAAACTTTGTTCCACCTGACCAAATGTTTCTGTCACGGTGGGTGCAACTTCATAGACTGGTGGTGGTAAGGTAGCTTCTGGAGTAGGAAGGGGAGAAGGGGGCGGTGGTAGCTGTGCCTCTGAGACAACCGGGATCTGAACAAAACATGAGAAATGAGAATTTAGGATATAACTGATCCAAATAAAAGCTTGTCCTCTTATCCAGCGCAAGCAGTGTATGGATTTCTATACAGTCTATGAAGGGAGTTTATCAAGGGTGGTGTAGGTGATTTTTTACATCTTTAACCTGTGTGGTGGAAAATGTATACGTGCACCGAAATTATTAAATGGTTGCAAGGCATGTGATAAATATGTCCCTAGTATGCATTTTTTTTTTAAATTACACTTCAGTACACCACTTTGTAAGGTTTCTCCCCTGAGACTTCTGAACCCGATGCAACATTTTTTTTTTTTTTTTTTTTTATACTAATGCTGACCACAGCCAGTTATGTAAACCAGGCCAGGGCTGGTGTAGATTTGAGACAAATTAAAGGGGTACTCCGCCCCTAGACATCTTATCCCCTATCCAAAAGGGGACCCGCCGCTGGGGACCCCCACGATCTCGGCTGCAGCACCCTGCTGTCACCACTGCACAGAGCAAACTTGATCTGTGCGTAATGACGGGCGATACATGGGCCGGAGTATTGTGATGTCAGAGCTCCACCCCCTTGTGACGTTATGGCCCCGCCCTCTCAATGTAAGCCAATGGGAGGGGGCGTGACGGCTGCCATGACCCCTCCCTTAGACTTGCATTGAGGGAGTAGGGCCATGATGTCACGAGGGGGGCGGAGCTGTGATGTCACGATGCTCCGGCCCATGTATCGCCCGTCATTACGCACAGAGCGAGTTTGCTCTGTGCAGTGATGACAGCAGGATGCCGCAGCAGAGATCCCGGGGTTCCCCAGCGGCGGGATCCCCGCAATCAGACATATTGGATAGGGGATAAAATGTCTAGGGGCAGAGTACCCCTTTAAGGGTTTTGCTGCGCTCGCTACATAGCAGGTGAGTTCCAGCTGCTATCAGCAACTGGGCGCTCACTGATAATGGCAGACATCAGCAACCATGCTGATGTGCACAATTAACCCTATTTATAGATGCAAAGATCAATGCCGATCATGGCATCTATAGTGAAAATGGAGGTTCGACTGTGCAATTGCGGGGGTCCCACAAGCACAAATGGCGAATATAGAATAAAAAAAAAATATATAAGAATATAGGTCAGAATAGGACAATTCTTAGCATACATATTCTGTCAAAAAAGTTTGACTGTTTATAAAAGTAGTACAATAATTGACAAGCATGTAAGAAAAGGTATTCTATTTAATTGTATTGATCCAAAGAAGAAAATTGGGAGGATCAAAACCTACCCAAAGGAAAAGTTGCTGAGTTGCCCATAGCAACCAATCATATCACTTTCATTTTGCAGAGGCCTTGTTAAAAAATGATAGAAGCGATTGGTTGCTATGGGCAACTGGACAACTTTTCCTCTGGACAGGTTTTGATAAATCTCCCCTAATATGTCAGTTTTACTATTAAGTGCATTACGTACATAAACCCCTCAAAAGTAGCAACATTGCATTCTTTTTCAATTTTCTCCCAAAATATTTTTTTTTTGCTTTGCTGTACATGTTCTGGTAGAATGAAAGCTGTCATTGTGAAGAACAATTGGTCCCACAAAAAAACAAGCACTTGTATGGCTCTGTGGATGGAAAAATAATAAAAGTTATGTCTCTTAAATGAGAGGAGGAAAAAAGAAAACGCAAAAATGGAACCTGGCTGTGTCTTAAGAGGTTTAATGCATTCTTTCCATTGACATGTATGAAAAAGGTGAACATGGCTCAGCAGATCACCCATTCCCCTTAAAGTGTAACTAGGGCTGGGCGGTATGACCAAATATGTGTATCACGGTATTTTTTTTTTTAACCTACGGCGGTTCCTCGGTATACAACGGTATTTTCACCCCCCCAAATGATGTGACCCGCCAGCGCTGTTTTGCTCCCCCCCCCACAATTATCAGCCCAGCAGGGTACTACTGACATATGTCAAGCACTGCCCTCCTCCTCTTTGTTGGGGGCCGCTGGCGCTGGAACTCACTGTACGCCAGTGGTCTCCAACCTGCAGACCTCCAGATGTTGCAAAACTACAACTCCCAGCATGCCCGGACAGCCGTTGGCTGTCCGGGCATGCTGGGAGTTGTAGTTTTGCAACAGCAGGAGGTCCACAGTTTGGAGACCACTGCTGTATGCTGTGCCCCTATGCCCGGGCTGCAAAAGATAAAGAAAATAAACTTTAACTTACCTACGTCGGCCTCACGCTGGGGACTGGAACGTCGGACAGCCATCAGCCTATCACTTACTAGCCAGCTTCTTACATGACAGTGGGCTCAGCCTATCACTGGCCAGGGTGGGACATCGCTCCGGCCGGTGATAGGCTGACGGCTGTCCGACGTTCCCGCCCCCAGCGTGAGGCCGACGTGGGTGAGTTACAGTTTATTTTCTTTATCTTCTCCGGGCATGCTGGGAGTTGTAGTTTTGCATCATCTGGAGGTCTGCAGGTTATAGAGTACGGTATAGAGTTCCAGCGCCCGGCGGCCCCCAACAAAGAGGAGGAGGGCAGTGCTTGACATATGTGAGTAGTACCCCGCTGGGCTGATCATTAATTTGGGGGGGGGGGGGATGGGGCAGCAGAACAGTGCTGGCGGGTAACATAGGATTAGTTCCCCGATGTGGGGACAGCGCTGCGCTGATAATACATTCCCGAGGGGGAGGGGCGCAACCGGCATTGCGGTATGGGGGAAAATTCATATCGTGCAGCCCAAAAAATTCGGTATGAACCGGTATACCGCCCAGCCCTAAGTGTAACACCCATTCTGCAATTTTTGGCATGCAGAGATGCTGCACACATGAGCGGTCAGGTTGCCGAGGCAACCATATGTCACCCAGCTAGTTCTGTGCACAAGCCCTTTCTAATTAACAGGACGTGTGTACGGAACTCGCTGTTCGTTGTATAGTTGCCGCAGGAACCTGACCACCCAGTGGGTGGGACCTGCACCTATGGTATATCCCTTCAACCATTTCTTTACCTCGATTTTATGGGTTATAATTGCTGTTAGGATAAAAAGTTAAATATTCACCTGGCTGGTAGCTGTGGTCACCGTGCTTTGGTGGCGAACATTTGTGAAGACCAGTAGTTGGTGGGCCCCGGTGGGCCGTACCCTGTGTAGACGAGCTGTAGCTGGGCATCTGTGGTACTGAGAGAACACAATACAACATCAATACACACTGCAATTCATCAATTAATTTGCTTTATTTACATAAAGGCAGCTATAAACTTGGCACAAGATGTCTCAAGTACTTGGTCAACACGTGACATCTGCTTATTTGTTTGCAGCATAAGACAGAAAATGGAGTCATCTTATAGTGTTACTGTCATAATGAAAATCTTTTGACATGTCACACAGAGAGATTCCAAAGATTTGATCAATGGCGTCTGGGTGTTCGGACCCCTAAAGATTGCAAGATAGAACTGGGAGAAGCGCATGGCTGAGTACTTTCCTCCACAGTTTGCTGCTCTTCCCTATCTTGTTGTAAATACAGTCTGCAGAGGCTTACATTGATGGCGTCTTATGAAACAATATGGGGAGAGCAGCGTCGGGATGCAGCTGCTGCCAGGAGGCCCATGAATGTCAGGTAAGTAAACCTAAGAATAGAGGGGCTGACCGCAAGCATCTATATTACTGATATACAGAAAAGACTGGAAGAAATATTCTGGTTAAAAGTGGTTTAGGCTAGGTTTACACTGTTTTCTTCCAGTCTGTCACAGGCCTCAGTGGGCAGTAACCGAGAACGGGATGTAGATTTATCAAAGCTGTTTATGTCCCGCATCAATATAGACCAACCTACAGAGGGTTAGGCCGGTCTATTGTGCACCTAATTTATCAAAAGGCACACGGCTCTTGTTACATTCTGTGCACAGACTTCAGGATCTATGCCTTAGACTGTATTTAAACCTGCTCCAGTATGGTCTGACATTTCAGCGTACTTTCAGCCGATGCGACTTGTCGCTGAAAAGTCGCTTTTGATAAATTCAGCAACAATGCATTTCTCCGTCTAAAATAGACTAGAATGCATCATGTCCTAAAAATCCTCTAGAGCAAAAGTCGCAGGAAAGTCACACATATTTAGACTGCGACTTTCTGTGCGACAAATTAAGACAAGAAAAACCAGTCTAAATCCTTTGATAAATATCCCCCATACTGTGGCATATAGCAGTGGGTGCCATTCATTTCAATGGCCCAAATGAAGTCATGGTGTGAACCCACCCTCAGGGTAAAAGAAAATAAAAAAAGGTGCCTTTTTAGGAAAGGATGTAACAGAATGTCAGCCCTTTTACATTAATGTCAACTTATTTAACACTAAGACCATATTAAAGAAGATGTCCGGCGCACACTTTTTCTATTCCGTCCTGCCTGGGCTTCAAAAAAAGACAAAACAAACTTTCACTTACCTCCATATGTTCTCCTTCTCCCGGAGCTCCACAACAGCTGATCGGTCGGCCGGGCTGTCTGCTTCCCACTTCCTTTAGCCCGGTACGTCACACGGTGCTTTCGCCTATCACCAGCCGAGGCGGGACATCGCTGCGGCTGGTGATAGGCTGAAGCACCGTGTGACGTGACGGGCTAAAGGAAGTATGAAGCAGACAGCCCGGCCGACCGATCAGCTGTTGCGGAGCTCCGGGAGAACATATGGAGGTAAGTGAAAGTTTGTTTTGTCTTTTTTTGCAGCCCGGGCAGGACGGAATAGAAAAAGTCTGTGCCGGACATCTCCTTTAACACAACCATGAACCGTATGGCTTTTGAAGCAGAATAAAAAAAAAAAAAATATAGCACTTAGAGTCCTATTGTTTTTGATGGGAATCTACTGCACCGTGCACATGGCAGAAATTTAAAGGGATACTCCACTGGAAAACATTTGTTTTTAAATCAACTGGTGCCAGAATGTTAAACAGGTTTGTAAATTACTTCTACTAAAAAATCTTAATCCTTCCAGTACTTATCAGCTGCTGTTATGGTCCACAGGAAGTTCTTTTCTTTTTGTATTTCCTTTCTGCCTGACCACAGTGCTCTCTGCTGACACCTCTGTCCATTTTAAAAACTGTCCAGAGTAGGAGTAAATCCCCATAGAAAACCTATCCTGCTCTAGACAGTTCCTAAAATGGACAGAGGTGTCAGCAGAGAGCACTGTGGTCAGACAGAAAAGAAATGCAAAAAGAAAAGAACTTCCTGTGGATCATAACAGCAGCTGATAAGTACTGGAAGGATTAAGATTTTTTATTGGAAGTAATTTACAAAGCTGTTTAACATTCTGGCACCAGTTGATAAAAAACAAAAACAAATTTTATATATATATATATATATATATATATATACACACAAGGGATAAGGAGCAGCACTCTGCGAGATACAAGTAGAGGGTGGGTGCACACGGCCGGAATCCCAGGTCACGGGAGACACTTCACAATGTAGAAAGGAGAAGACTGTAGCACTCCAATAAGATGAAAAGTGAATGTGGCTTTATTCCAATTCAAACATCAAGGCAACATCTCAGCTGCATGCAGGCAGCCTTTATCAAGCAGTTACATAGTGCACATGGTGCGGTATAAATATGGTGGAAGGACATGACGTCACAGTTACATCACATCATTAGCATATCAAAACAAACAGTCAGTATAAGACATATTACAACGTAAACATTACATATCAAACAGTGGTAGACCACAAGTGCATATTCAGGTGTACAGTGGTAATATAAGTGAAAAAAAGTTAAAAAAACTCACAGAATCAACCTACAGAAGCGGAATCACTGGACGGGTCCTGCGTGATGTAACAGCTCCGCTGTATCTAACATCGTGCGCCACACCGCCATGTGACGGTGTGCCCGATGTACTCCTGTTACATCACGCAGGACCCGCCCAGTGATTCCGCTTCTGTAGGTTGATTCTGTGAGTTTTTTTTTACTTTTTTTCACTTATATTACCACTGTACACCTGAATATGCACTTGTGGTCTACCACTGTTTGATATATAATGTTTACGTTGTAATATGTCTTATACTGACTGTTTGTTTTGATATGCTAATGATGTGATGTAACTGTGACGTCATGTCCTTCCATCATATTTATACCGCACCATGTGCACTATGTAACTGCTTGATAAAGGCTGCCTGCGTGCAGCTGAAACGTTGCCTTGATGTTTGAATTGGAATAAAGCCACATTCACTTTTCATCTTACTGGAGTGCTACAGTCTTCTCCTTTATATATATATATATATATATATATATATATATATATACACATACAATTTTGGCCCCTTCAGAAAGAATAGACATGTCCGCTCGGAAATGCGCTGCCGTCTAAGGAGAAAGCACATTTCCGAGCACTCCTAGCGCCAATTAATGAGTTGGCTCCTGCCATGGACGGGATGTCCAGAATTTCTGTCCGAAAGTTCTGCCATGTGAACATAGGCTTACTTTGCTTTTCTAAGGAAGGGGTGGGGGTGTGGACTCCCAGTGATTGTCCACGATAGGGACATGTTAAAGTACTGGAATGTGTCACCTATGATATACTCGGTGGTATTGGACCGGACCAGATCAGAGGGGATTAGGAGAGAACACCTCTATTACCATCACACCTTCAGGAGAAAGCTACTTTGGACAGGTCACATGATCCCTCTTATCCAATCAGTTCCACCGTTTAGTATATTACAGCTTTTCTGTACATTTGGAATAGAATAAATGCCATGACTTACAGCCGGCTCTAGAACATACTTAGAGAACAGTGAGGACGATCTGCCCCGGAGCAGGGCACTCTATGACCTCCAGGGATCGTCTCCCTTTGACATGTAACGATCCCCGTAGAAGGTCAGAACTGACGATTCCACGGTAATAACGGAAACAAATAAAAACCACCCTGACCTGTCGCTCGGCAGCTTCTGTAATCCTCCAGACACTCTGTAACCTTCGCCCCAACACTGCCCGGCATGCTGCTTCCATACCGAAGGCCGCCATGTTACCCGTGACGTCAATGACTTGCGACCTAGGACGTGAAGGAGACGCGCAAGCGCAGTGCTGTCCTTGAGGAGCAGGAGAGTGACGGGCGTAGGAGGAAGTGCAAGACATGGTTGTACCCAACACCATGTTGAACCTTTTAGTTGCCTACACACTTTGCCAACTGCAGCGTGACCACTGACCTATTGTCGGTTAGTCGCCTACATGCCATCCAAGTTGGCTCCAGCTGTTGCAAAACTACAACTCCCAGCATGCCTGGACAGCCGAAGGCTGTCCAGGCATGCTGGGAGTTGTAGTTTTACAACAGCTATAGGCACCCTGGTTGGAAAGCACTGCCTTGGGGTATGACAGGATGGCAAGGGAGGAGATTCATCAAAACCTGTGCAGAGGAAAAGATGACCTGTTGCCCATAGCAACCAATCAGATCGCTTCTTTCATTTTCCAGAATCCTTCTATGAGATCTATAGTGCAAAATAACTTATCCTTCGGATAGGGGATAAGTTATAGATCGCGGGGGGGGGGGGGGGTCCGAGCGCTGGGGCCGCGGCAATGTACAGGAAAGGGGGCTTTCTGTCCCCTCCATGTACCCCATAGACATACATGGAGGGGGAGTGTCTGCCGTAGCTTTCTGCTGGGGACGAAACTTCACTTCCTGCAGACTGCCGCGGCCCAGCGCTCGGACCCCCGCGATCTATAACTTATCCCCTATCCTTTGTGCTGGAGTGCTCCTTTAATGGTCTATTCACACGTACAGCATTCTGTGCAGATTTGATGCACAGGATTTTCTGCTGCAGATTTCAATGTAAACTGAATGACTGAATACAGCATCAAATCTGCGCAGAATACTGTATGTGTGAATAGACCCTAAAAATGAATAAAGCGATCTGATTGGTTGTTATTTGCAAATGGTCAACTTTTCCTCTGCACAAGTTTTAATAAATGTTCCCTATCTCTGTCTTTAGAAGGGGCCGGTTTCACTCTGGTGTACTAAGGACACGTTTTTAAACCTGTATTATTAAATGGCTATTGGAAAAAAAAAAACTTGTGAGGCAGAAATCACACTGGATTTTGTCTGTTTAACTATGTTTTATGCCCCGGAAAGGAAAAGAAAACCTATACATATATGAACAAATGATGATGTGTGCCGAACAGCGGAATTTGTTTACCATTCCATAATGCAAAAAAAAAAAAAACACCCTGTATTACAAAAACAACGTGTGAACATAGAATTTAGCTGGCATTACCAAAGGGTTAAATGCTTGCAGGCCAGTTTGTCCTATGTCGAGCAGACAGAAGGCTGCATAGAACTCAAAAGTGGTTCTGAACCAGAAAATTGGCATCCAGGTTGGTACGGTTAATTGGTAGCAAGGTGTGTATGGCTGTTTTACCATAAATTGTTAACCTTTCAGTAAGCTATATGGTAGAGCTCAATACAGTCTGGCTCCAGTGGTTTTGGGGTGAGCAGGGCAGAGACCAAGGAACTTTTGTTTTCAAAAGGTTACAGATCCTAAGGTTATTTGTAATACTGGGTGCAGGACTTCATGGGGCACAGTGCTTTCACAGGATGGGGAATAAGTGAGAGATCACAGGGCTCCAATTGCTGCAGACCCCTATTATCTCCCTCCCCCCTTTCAATCTCAAGAACAGCGCCAGACTCATTTGTTTTGAATAGAGCGGTGGTGCGGCATGCAAGGCCATCTCTCGGGTATCACTGGCATTCCCATAGACAGTAAATGGAGCAGTGGCACGTATTTTGCCATGTTTCTCAGGTCCCTGTTCTTGATAATGGGGACATGTTGTAGTAAGTTGAGCTGCATTTGCTTCAGAACAGTGAGTGTCGGCTGCTATCAGTAGCTGGACACTCACTGCTAATGACAGGCACTTGCTTCAGAACAGTGAGTGTCGGCTGCTATCAGTAGCTGGACACTCACTGCTAATGACAGGCACTTGCTTCAGAACAGTGAGTGTCGGCTGCTATCAGTAGCTGGACACTCACTGCTAATAACAGACACTCGCTTCAGAACAGTGAGTGTCGGTTGCTATCAGTAGCTGGACACTCACTGCTAATGACAGGCACTCGCTTCAGAACAGTGAGTGTCGACTGCTATCAGTAGCTGGACACTCACCGCTAATCACAGGCACTCGCTTCAGAACAGTGAGTGTCGGCTGCTATCAGTAGCTGGACACTCACCGCTAATCACAGGCACTCGCTTCAGAACAGTGAGTGTCGGCTGCTATCAGTAGCTGGACACTCACAGCTAATGACAGGCACTCGATTCAAAACAGCGAGTGTCGGCTGCTATCAGTAGCTGTACACTCACTGCTAATCACAGGCACTTGATTCAGAACAGTGAGTGTCGACTGCTATCAGTAGCTGGACACTCACTGCTAATCACAGGCACTCGCTTCAGAACAGTGAGTGTCGGCTGCTGTCAGTAGCCGGACACTCACTGCTAATGACAGGCAGCGGTGATCCTGTCGCTGCCATTCATTTACCCTTTAGATGCCGTGATCAATGCAGATCACCGTGTCTAAAGTGAAAGATCTCCGGTAACTCAGAGGGGCTCACCGAACCCCAGCAATGTGATCACTGGGATTACGGGAGTTAAAATGGCAGAGGAGGGTCCCCTTACCTGCTGCCGATCTCTGATCTAATTAATGTAGTAAATCTAATGACTGCATATCAAAGTTCCCTAAGTTTCTAAAATTATATATAAACCCCTACCCTAATAAAAATTTAATTACCCTTATTTTTTTGTATATATTTTTGTACAAAAAAGAAAAAAAATATATATTTGGTATCGCTGTGTGCATAAATATCAAAACTATTAAAATATAATGTTATATAAATATAATGATCCAGCACGGTAAACAGTGTAAACGTAAAAATCCATCAATCGCCAAAAATACAGATTTTTAATCAGATCATTTATCAGAAAAAGAATGATAAGAACGATCAAAAAGTCCAATCAAAGTAAAAAATGGTACCAATAAAAACTACAGATGTGTACTTTTAATGTGTGGAGACCTGTGAAATCCAAAAACATATGAGTATTACTGGACGTCTGTTTTTTTCCTTTTAGCTGCATAGCTGAGTGACTTGTCACCGCTCCATGTAGACTTAATCTGTAGGTTGTGTGTGAACTTAGTGAAGGAGGCGAATGTTTTGTCTGGGGCACTGTGGTTACATTCCTTTCTGGTATTGTCTAGGGGATAGGTTATATGTATCTTAATGCTTGTCAGATACAGCATCTATTATGTGACAACACCAGGGACTCTGCCAGTCAGTTTTTCCCTAAATGAATTTCTTAAAGACAAAGAATCAATTTAACCCCTTCCTAAACTCCTTCCTATACAGCTCATTTGCGGCATAGATGACAAACATACGTCGACTGTAGTATACAGATGTCTCAGTATTCATAACTCCGATGATGGTCGGTTTACTTTATAGATGCCCATAGTGATGTTACATAGGGCAGAGGCTCTGTCTGTCACCACATTGGCCCCCCACAACCTAATCACCAGGGTTGACATTACAGCCGAAGCTTTACAAAGTGAAACATGGACAGGTATATTGCATAGTATTACAGGACTATTATGGATGCGCTTAGAGGATCCCAAGTTGAGGTTTTCCAGTTTGACAAAAAAAAAAGAAAAGTAAAAAAAAAAAAAAAAATTTAATCATTGGATTAGAAGATCGTATTAAAAAAGAGGATCCACATTCTTTGTTGTAGAGACATGCCAAAAGTTTTCATTGATCAGCGTCTTAGCGTTAATATTGCAACTATTAGATAGAACTAGCCAAGAGCCTGCCCGTTCTAACAATTGGCCGAGTATGAACAGACTTATCAAAATTTTTGTATTCCACTAAACTGATCAGATTCTTACATAATTTCTTCCACAACCTCTGAAACATTAAGAAGAAACAGTAATGAAATTGTACATGGCAGCAACAAGTTACCAGCAAACTATTACTTAGTTATCGAGAGGACAGTCTCATTGTTAAAGGATAACTCTGGGATATGAAAACTTATCCCTTATCATAACAATAGGAGATAAGTTTCAGATCGCAGGGGGTCCGACCACTGGGGCCTCCGAGGATCTCCTGTACAGGGCCCCAGCAGTCAGCGGCAAGGGTGTGTGTCCGACCACCGCATGAAGCGGCAGCCGAAACGTCCCCTCAATACCTCTCTATGAGAGAGCCGGAGCGTTGCATTCGGCAGTCTCTGGCGCTGCCATAGAGATGTATTTGCGCTATTTCTGCAAAGAGCCGGGGGCCCCGTAGGGAGATCGTGGGGGGGCCCCAGCAGTCGGACCCCCTGCAATCTGAAACTTATCCCCTATGCTTAGGACAGGGGATAAATTTTCATATCCCAGTGTACTCCCTTACCATGGTGACTTACAGCTTCAGGTAATACAGAGGTTGCATTCTGTTATGTACTAGTATAAACGTTTAATACAGCTAAAAATGAGACAATGGAGGATAATGCTTAAAGGGGTTCTCCAGTGCTTACACATCTTATCCCCTATCCACTGGGGACGCCCGTGATCATGCACGCGGCACCCCGTTTGTAATCAGTCCCCGGAGAGTGTTCGCTCCGGGTCTGATTATGGTCGACCACAGGGCCGGCGGCATGTGACATCACGACTCCGCCCCCGTGTGACGTCACGCTCCGCCCCTCAATGCAAGCCTACGGAAGGGGGCGTGGCAGCTATCACACCTCCTCCTGTAGGGAGAACCCCTTTAAAGCTCACCTGTCATTATGAAAAATAGGTCACAGTCTGAGAGAGCTGAAGACAATAGAAACACCTTTAAAATGAATCTGTCACCTAGATTATATATTACTGATTAGAGTCAGATGCTGAAACATGTTTTCTTCTGTTTCTAATTTATTTTATTTCATTTTTAGTACACAGTATTATTATTGTTGTTGCCATTTTGCCTGAGCTGTTTAGAGCATTTAGAGATATACTTAATATCAAACCCCATAGACATAGGTACGATAGACTTGCCCAGACCCTATTCACTAGTATGGGAACATTTTCTGGGCATGCTCTTTGATTTGTGCAGAATTCCTTTCCAATGGAGGGGGAGGAGGACCTCCAGCTATTGTTAATCTGTATATACTGGTATTACGCTTGACTGTAATCCTGTCTGTGATGATAAGAAGGACACTGTTGGAAAGTGATCTGTACAGAACACGAAGTCTTAGTTTAATATTAGCCCTAGTGGCCTAATATTCTAGAATAATGTAGAAGTAAGAATTTAAACTAAGAAGAAATAATCAAAAATTATGTTTATATGGTCCATTATATGTGTCAATAGGTTTAAAATCATCATTTTTTGGTAAAGTAAACCCAGATTCTTTTTTTTTTCTTCTTTCTTGTTTGTTGACTGTAGATGGGATTATTTTATTTAACAACAGCTCAGACTTTCTTGCCTGAGCTGCTGTTAACCCCTTAACCCCTTCAGGACGGAGCCCATTTTGGCCTTAAGGACCGGAGCGTTTTTTGCACATCTGACCACTGTCACTTTAAACATTAATAACTCTGGAATGCTTTTAGTTATCATTCTGATTCCGAGATTGTTTTTTCGTGACATATTCTACTTTAACATAGTGGTAAATTTTTGTCGATACTTGCATCCTTTCTTGGTGAAAAATCCGTAAATTTGATGAAAAATGTGAAAATTTTGCATTTTTCTAACTTTGAAGCTCTCTGCTTGTAAGGAAAATGGATATTACGAATACATTTTTTTTGGTTCACATATACAATATGTCTACTTTATGTTTGCATCATAAAATTCATGAGTTTTTACTTTTGGAAGACACCAGAGGGCTTCAACGGTCAGCAGCAATTTTCCGATTTTTCACAAAATTTTCAAACTCAGTATTTTTTAGGGACCAGTTCAGTTTTGAAGTGGATTTGAAGGGTCTTCATATTAGAAATACCCCATAAATGACCCCATTATAAAAACTACACCCCCCAAAGTATTCAAAATGACATTCAGTAAGTGTTTTAACCCTTTAGGTGTTTCACACGAATAGCAGCAAAGTGAAGGAGATAATTCACAATCTTCATTTTTTACACTTACATGTTCTTGTAGACCCAATTTTTGAATTTTTACAAGGGGTAAAAGGACAAAATTTTTACTGGTATTTGTAGCCCAATTTCTCTCGAGTAAGCACATACCTCATATGTCTATGTAAAGTGTTCGGCGGGCGCAGTAGAGGGCTCAGAAGCGAAGGAGCGACGAGGGGATTTTGGAGAGTACGTTTTTCTGAAATGGTTTTTGGGGGGCATGTCACCTTTAGGAAGCCCTTATGGTGCCAGAACAGCAAAAACCCCCCACATGGCATACCATTTTGGAAACTAGACCCCTCGGGGAATGTAACATGGGATAAAGTGAACCTTAATACCTTACAGGTGTTTCACGACTTTTGCAAATGTAAAAAAAAAAAAATTTTTACCTAAAATGCTTGTTTTCCCAAAAATTTTTAATTTTTAAAAAGGGTAATAGCAGAAAATACCCCTAAAAATTTGAAGCCCAATTTCTCCTGATTCAGAAAACACCCCATATGGGGGTGAAAAGTGCTCTACTGGCGCACTACAGGTCTCAGAAGAGAAGGAGTCACATTTGGCTTTTTGAAAGCAAATTTTGCTCTGGGGGCATGCCGCATTTAGGAAGCCCCTATGGTGCCAGGAAAGCAAAAAAAAAAACCCACATGGCATACCATGTTGGAAACTAAACCCCTCGGGGAACGTAACAAGGGGTTAAGTGAACCTTTATACCCCACAGGTGTTTCACGACTTTTGCATATGTAAAAAAAAAATTTTTTTTTTACCTAAAATGCTTGTTTTCCCAAAAATTTTACATTTTTAAAAAGGGTAAAAGCAGAAAATACCCCCCAAAATTTGTAACACAATTTCTCCCGAGTACGACGATACCCCATATGTGACCCTAAACTGTTGCCTTGAAATACGACAGGGCTCCAAAGTGAGAGCGCCATGCGCATTTGAGGCCTAAATTAGGGACTTGCATAGGGGTGGACATAGGGGAATTCTACGCCAGTGATTCCCAAACAGGGTGCCTCCAGCTGTTGCAAAACTCCCAGCATGCCTGGACAGTCAACGGTTGTCCGACAATACTGGGAGTTGTTTTGCAACAGCTGGAGGCTCCGTTCTGGAAACAGTGGCGTACCAGACGTTTTTCATTTTTATTGGGGAGGGGAGGGGGGCTGTGTAGGGGTATGTGCATATGTAGTGTTTTTTACTTTTTATTTTATTTTGTGTTAGTGTAGTGTAGTGTTTTTAGGGTACAGTCGCACGGGCGGGGGGTTCACAGTAGTTTCTCGCTGGCAGTTTGAGCTGCAGCAGAAAGTTTGCGGCAGCTCAAACCTGCAGCCAGATACTTACTGTAATCCTCCGCCCATGTGAGTGTACCCTGTACGTTCACATTGGGGGGGGGGGGGACATCCAGCTGTTGCAAAACTACAACTCCCAGCATGCCCGTTGGCTGTCGGTGACTGCTGAGAGTTGTAGTTTTGCAACAACTGTAGGCACACTGGTTATGTATCACTGAGTTTGTGACCTAACTCAGTGTTTCACAACTAGTGTGCCTCCAGCTGTTGCAAAACTACAACTCCCAGCATGTACGGTGCATGGTGTACGGTGACTGCTGAGAGTTGTAGTTTGCAACAGCTGGAGGCACACCGGTCGTGAAACACTGACTTAGGTAAAAAAAAACTCTGAGTTTCACAACCAGTGTGCCTTCAGCTGTTGCAAAACTACAACTCTCAGCAGTCACCGACAGCCAACGGGCATGCTGGGAGTTGTAGTTATGCAACCAGCAGATGCACCACTACAACTCCCAGCATGCACTTTAGCTGTTTGTGCAAGCTGGGAGTTGTAGTTATACAATAGCTGAAGGTACACTTTTCCATAGAAAAAATGTGCCTCCAGCTGTTGCAAAACCATAAGTCCCAGCATGCCCATAAGGGAATGCTGGGAGTTGTGGTGGTCTGCCTCCTGCTGTTGCATAACTACAGCTCCCAGCATGCCCTTTTTGCAGGAGGAGGCTGTCACAGCAGGAGGCTGTCACTCACCTCCAACGATCCACGCCGGAGAGTCAGTCCCTCGTCGTCAGCGCCGCCGCCGCTCCTGGGACCCCGATCCCAACATTGACGCCGGGGATCGGGGTCCCCAGCACCCGGGGTGCACGTCCCGCACCCGCTCACGTCCTCCGGAAGAGGGGCGGAGCGGGTGCGGGAGTGACACCCGCAGCAGGCGCCCTGATTGGTCGGCCGGTAATCCAGCCGACGAATCAGGGCGATCGTGAGGTGGCACCAGTGCCACCTCACCCCTGCAGGCTCTGGCTGTTCGGGGCCGTCAGAGACGGCCCCGAACAGCCAGTAATTCCGGGTCACCGTGTCACTGGAGACCCGATTGACCCGGAATCGCCGCAGATCGCTGGACTGAATTGTCCAGCGATCTGCGGCGATCGCCGACATGGGGGAGCATAATGACCCCCCTGGGCGATATGCCGGGATGCCTGCTGAACGATTTCAGCAGGCATCCGGCTCCGGTCCCCAACCGGCTAGCGGTGGGGGCCGGAATTCCAACGGGCGTATGGATACGCCCTCGGTCCTTAAGGACTCGGGATGCAGGGCGTATCCATACGCCCTATGTCCTGAAGAGGTTAAAGGAAAACGGTCAGCCTGTTCACCAACACTAAACCCAATACACTGGGTTATAGTGTAGGTGAACAGGAGTCCATACATGGGTCACTTACTTAAATATGACCAGTAGGTCCTGATATGTGTCTCCCAGAATATCCTCTGCTGAAATTAATGAAACGCGTGCAGGAGCGGGGCTTCATAGGGGGCAGGGCATCATGACTCCATTTCACTAGTATGTGGAGTCACAGACAATGAATATATAAATTGAGCCAGCAAAGCCCCTTCTTCTATGCGTGATTCACTGAATTTAGCAGAGGATCTTCTGGGGGACATATCTCAGGACCTACTGGACATATAAGTAAGTGACCCCTTCTTGGGCTCCTGTTCACCCACACTATAAACCATTGTATTGGGTTTAGTGTGGGTGAACAGACTACCAGTTTTCCTTTAACCCCTTAAGGACCACAAACGTATGCGTACGTCCTGGCTCCCTGGTACTTAAGGACCAAGGACGTACACGTACGTCCGTGGGAATTTCGGTCCCCGCCACGTGCAGGGCGGGGACTGGACCAGGGTGACTGCTGATATTCATCAGCAGGCACCCTGTGCAAATGCTCAGAACTCCCCCCCTCCCCCCCCCCCATGTCGGCAATCAACGCAAATCGCCAGTGAATTCACACCGGCAATTTGAGGCAATTCCAGGTCATACGGGTCTCTGTGACCCGGAAAATAAGGGGGATCAGGGTTGTCCAAGACACCCAAGATCCCCCTGAAGGGATAGGAGTGAGGTGTCAGGGGTGCCACCCCTCCTATCCCTGCTATTGGTCGTTCACAAGCGACAACCAATAGCAGATGGGGGGCGGGGGGTTAACGTTCGGTTCCTCCATTCTGCCTACCCACAGTAGGCCGGGCAGAATGGGTAAACCGACGAGGACCGGCGCCGAAGTCCAGTTACCCATCGGTGCCAGCAGAAGAGGACGGCCATGCGGCTCCCTGGATCCTACGGAAGCCGGTGAGTTACCTAGCAACATCTGGAGGGCTCCAGTTTGAGACCACTATACAGATGTTTCAAAACTACAACTCCCAGCATGCCCAGACAGCTGTTTGCTGTTTGGGCATGCTGGGATTTGCAGTTTTGCAACAGCTGGAGGGCTACAGTTTGTAGATCACTGTGCAGTGGTCTCTAAACTGTGGCCCTCTAGATCTTGCAAAACTCCTAGAATGCCCACACAGCAACTCCTAGTGGGAAACTCACTGTAAACCTCCGCCTGTGTGAATGTACCCTAAAAACACTACACTAAACTACACTAACACATAATAAAGGGTGAAACACTACATATACACCCCCTTACACTGTCCCCCCCAATAAAAATTTTAAACGTATTGTACGGCAGTGTTTCCAAAACAAAGCCTCCAGCTGTTGCAAAACAACAACTACCAGCATTTCCGGACAGCCACTGACTGTCCAGACATGCTGGGAGTTTAGCAACAGCTGGAGGCACCCTGTTTGGGAATCACTGACATAGAATACCCCTATGTGCACCCCTATGCAATCCCTAATTTAGTCCTCAAATGCACATGGTGCTCTCTCACTTCGGAGCCCTGTCGTATTTCAAGGAAACAGTTTAGGGCCATATGGGGTATTTCCGTACTCAGGAGAAATTGCACTACAAATTTTGGGGGGCTTTTTCTCCTTTTACCCCTTATGAAAAGGAAAAGTTGGGGGCTACACCAGCCTGTTAGCATAAAAAAATAAAAAATTGTACACTAACATGCTGGTGTTGCCCCATACTTTTTATTTTCACAAGCAGTAAAAGGAAAAAAAGACCCCCAAAATTTGTAACACAATTTCTCCTGAGTACGGAAATACCCCATATGTGGGCGTAAAATGCTCTGCGGGCGCACAACAAGGCTCAGGAGTGTGAGAGGACTATGTACATTTGAGGCCTAAATTGGTGATTTGCACAGGGGTGGCTGATTTTACAGCGGTTCTGACATAAACGAAAAAAATTTATATCCACATGTGATCCCATTTTGGAAACTACACCCCTCACGTAATGTAATAAGGGGTGCAGTGAGCATTTACGCCCCACAGGTGTCTGACAGATTTTTGGAACAGTGGTCCGTGAAAATGAAAAATTTTATTTTTCATTTTGCATAGCCCACTGTTCCAAAGATCTGTCAAACGCCAGTGGGGTGTAAATACTCACTGCACCCCTTATTAAATTCTGTGAGGGGTTTTGTTTCCAAAATAGGGTCACATGTGGGGGGGGGGGGGGGTCCACTGTTCTGGCACCACGGGGGGCTTTGTAAACGCACATGGCCCCTGACTTCCATTCCCAAAATTTTTTTCCCCAAAAGCTCAATGGCGCTCCTTCTCTTCTGAGCATTGTAGTGCGCCAGCAGAGCACTTGACGTCCACACATGGGGTATTTCCATACTCAGAAGAGATGGGGTTACAAATTTTGGGGGGTCTTTTCTGCTATTAACCCTTGCAAAAATTTGAAATTTGGGGGGAAGCACACATTTTAGTGAATTTTTTATTTTTTTTTACATATGCAAAAGTCGTGAAACCCCTGTGGGGTACTAAGGCTTACTTTATTCTATGTTACGTTCCTCAAGGGGTCTAGTTTCCAAAATGGTATGCCATGTGGTATTTTTTTTGCTGTTCTGGCACCATAGGGGCTTCCTAAATGCGACATGCCCCCCGAGCAAAATTTGCTCTCAAAAAGCCAAATATGACTCCTTCTCTTCTTAGCATTGTAGTTCGCCCGTAGGGCACTTCAGGTCAACTTATGTGGTACCTCCATACTCAGAAGAGATGGGGTTACAAATTTTGGGGGGTATTTTCTGCTATTAACCCTTGCAAAAATGTGAAATTTGGGGGGAAACACACATTTTAGTGAAAACATTTTTTTTTTTACATATGCAAAAGTCGTGAAACACCTGTGGGGTATTAAGGCTCACTTAATTCCTTGTTACGTTCCTCAAGGGGTCTAGTTTCCAAAATGGTATGGCATGTGTTTTTTTTTTTGCTGTTCTGGCACCATAGGGGCTTCCTAAAGGCAACATGCCCCCCAAAAACCATTTCAGAAAAACGTACTCTCCAAAATCCCCTTGTCGCTCCTTCGCTTCTGAGCCCTCTACTGCGCCCGCCGAACAATTTACATAGACATATGAGGTATGTGCTTACTCGAGAGAAATTGGGCTACAAATATAAGTATACATTTTCTCCTTTTACCCCTTGTAAAAATTCAAAAATTGGGTCTACAAGAACAAGCGAGTGTAAAAAAATTAAGATTGTGAATTTTCTCCCTCTCTTCGCTGCTATTCCTGTGAAATACCTAAAGGGTTAAAATGCTGACTGAATGTCATTATGAATACTTTAGGGGGTGCAGATTTTATAATGGGGTCATTTGTGGGGTATTTCTAATATGAAGACCCTTCAAATCCACTTCAAACCTGAACTGGTCCCTGAAAAATAGTGAGTTTGAAAATTTTGTGAAAAATTGGAAAATTGCTGCTGAACTTTGAAGCCCTCTGGTGTCTTCCAAAAGTAAAAACACGTCAATTTTATGATGCAAACATAAAGTAGACATATTGTATATGTGAATCAAAAAAAATTTTTTTTTTGGAATATCCATTTTCCTTACAAGCAAAGAGCTTCAAAGTTAGAAAAATGCAACATTTTCTAATTTTTCATCAAATTTCGGGATTTTTCACCAAGAAAGGATGCAAGTTACCACAAAATTTTACCACCATGTTAAAGTAGAATATGTCACGAAAAAACAATCTCAGAATCAGAATGAAAGGTAAAAGCATCCCAGAGTTATTAATGCTCAAATTGACAGTGGTCAGATGTGCAAAAAATGGCCGGGTCCTACAGTGAAAATTGGCTAGGTCCTTAACCTCTTAAGGACCAATGACGTTGTGGAACGTCATGGCACCCTGGGCTTTAAGGACCAATGACGTTCCACAACGTCATGGCCTTTTCCGGTCTCTGCCGCTCGCCGGGCAGAGATCGGAACTGGATGCCTGCTGAAATCCATAAGCAGGCATCCAGGGCAAACGCCGAGGGGGGCCATGCAGGCCCCCCATGTCGGCGATCGCCGCAAATCGCAAGGGAAATTGCCCTTGCGATCTGCGGCGATACCGGGCTGATCGGGTCTCTGGGACCCGACCGCCCGGTAATTTCGCATGATCCCGGCTGTCACAGACAGCCAGGACCATGCTGAAGTATCGGAGCGAGGTGGCAAGCCTGCCACCTCCTCCGATCCCTTGCGATCCGTCGGTTAGTTAACCGACCAATCGCAGGGGGGGGGGGGCGGTTACTTCCTCCCGTCCTGCCTGGCCCCTTGAAGTCCGGAGAGGACGGGAGGAAGACCGGAGGACGCGGCGGGGGACGGGGGAGTGCTGGGGACTGGCCCCGGTACTTACCTCATCCCTGAAGACCCGGATCCTGGCGGCGGAGACGGCGGCGGCGGCGACAGGTGAGTTCCTCTTCAGCCGCGTTCGGGCCCTTTACAGCAATGCACGTCGCCGTAAAGCAACATGCATTGCTGTAATGGGACCCTGTAAACTACAACTCCCAGCATGCCCAGACAGCCCTTGGCATCTGGGCATGCTGGGAGTTGCAGTTTTGCAACATCTGGAGGTCCACAGTTTGGAGACCACTGTGCCCTTCCAGATGTTGCAAAACTACACATCCTCAGCATGCCCTTATTGTCCAGGCATGCTGGGAGTTGTAGTTCTGTAACATCTGGCCCTTCAGATGTTGCAGAACTACAACTCCCAGCATGCCTGGACAGTTTTGGCATACTGGGAGTTGTAGTTTTGCAACATCTGGAAGGGCACAGATTGGGAACCCCTGTATTAGTGGTCTGCAAACTGTAGTCCTCCAGATGTTGCAAAACTACAACTCCAAGCATGCTGGGAGTTGTAGTTCGGCAACATCTGGCTCTACTACTCCCAGCATGCCTGAGAATGCTGGGAGTTGTGGTTTTGCAACAACAGGAGGCACACTGGTTGGGAAACATTGTCTGTTTCCTAACTCAGTGTTTCCCAACCCGTGTGCCTCCAGCTGTTGCAAAACTATAACTACCAGCATGCACTGATAGACTGTGCATACTGGGAGTTGTAGTTTTGCAACAGCTGGAGGTCCCCCCCCCTGCGAATGTACAGGGTACATTCACATGGGCAGGGGGCTTACAGTGAGTATCAGGCTGCAAGTTTGCGATGCAGCAAATTTTGCGCGGCAGCTAAAACTCGCTGTAATCCCCCGCCCATGTGACTGTACCCTAAAAACACTACACTACACTAACACAAAATAAAATAAAAAGTAAAAAAAACACTACATATACACATACCCCTACACAGCCCCCCCATCCCAATAAAAATGAAAAACGTCTGGTACGCCACTGTTTCCAAAATGGAGCCTCCAGCTGTTGCAAAGCAACAACTCCCAGTATTGCCGGACAGCCGTTGACTGTCCAGGCATGCTCGGAATTTTGCAACAGCTGGAGGCACCCTGTTTGGGAATCACTGGCGTAGAATACCCCTATGTCCACCCCTATGCAAGTCCCTAATTTAGGCCTCAAATGCGCATGGCGCTCTCACTTTGGAGCCCTGTCGTATTTCAAGGCAACAGTTTCGGGCCACATATGGGGTATCGCCGTACTCGGGAGAAATTGCCTAACAAATTTTGGGGGGCTTTTTCTCCTTTCACCCCTCATGAAAAGGTGAAGTTGGGGGTCTACACCAGCATGTTAGTGTAAAAAAAAAATTTTTTACACTAACATGCTGGTGTTGCCCTATACTTTTCATTTTGACAAGAGGTAAAAGGGAAAAACGCCCCCCAAAATTTGTAATGCAATTTCTCCCGACTACGGAGATACCCCATATGTGGGCGCAAAGTGCCCTGGGGGCGCACAACAAGGCCCAGAAGGGAGAGTGTGCCATGTACATTTGAGGTGATTTGCACAGGGCTGGCTGATTGTTACAGCGGTTTTGACAAACGCAAAAAAAACAAAACCTCACATGTGACCCCATTTCGGAAACTACACCCCTCACGGAATGTAATGAGGGGTGCAGTGAGAATTTACACCCCACTGGTGTCTGACAGATCTTTGGAACAGTGGGCTGTGCAAATTAAAAATTTTGTACAGCCCACTGTTCCAAAGATCTGACAGACACCAGTGGGGGGTAAATGCTCACTGTACCCCTTGTTACGTTCCTCAAGGGGTCTAGTTTCCAAAATGGTATGCCATGTGGGGGTTATTTTGCTGTCCTGGCACCATAGGGGCTTCCTAAATGCGACATGCCCCCCGAGCAAAATTTGCTCTCAAAAAGCCAAATATGACTCCCTCTCTTCTGAGCATTGTAGTTCGCCCGTAGTGAGCTTCAGGTCAATTTATGGGGTACCTCCATACTCAGAAGAGATGGAGTTACAAATTTTGGGGGGTATTTTCTGCTATTAACCCTTGCAAAAATGTGAAATTTGGGGGGGGAAACACACATTTTAGTGGAATTTTTTTTTTTTTTTTACGTATGCAAAAGACGTGAAACCCCTGTGGGGTATTAAGGCTCACTTTATTCCTTGTTACGTTCCTCAAGGGGTCTAGTTTCCAAAATGGTATGCCATGTGGGCATTTTTTGCTGTCCTGGCACCATAGGGGCTTCCTAAATGCGACATGCCCCCGAGCAAAATTTGCTCTCAAAAAGCCAAATATGACTCCTTCTCTTCTGAGCATTGTAGTTCGCCCGTAGTGCACTTCAGGTCAACTTATGGGGTACCTCCATACTCAGAAGAGATGGGGTTACAAATTTTGGGGGGTATTTTCTGCTATTAACCCTTGCATACATGTGAAATTTGGGTGGAAACACACATTTTAGTGAAATTTTTTTAACATTTTTTTACATATGCAAAAGTCGTGAAACACCTGTGTGGTATTAAGGCTCACTTTATTCCTTGTTACGTTCCTCAAGGGGTCTAGTTTCCAAAATGGTATGCCATGTGGGTATTTTTTCCTGTTCTGGCACCATAGGGGCTTCCTAAATGCAACATGCCCCCCAAAAACCATTTCAGAAAAACGTACTCTCCAAAATCCCCTCGTCGCTCCTTCGCTTCTGAGCCTTCTTCTTCGCTCGCCGAACACTTTAGATAGACATATGAGGTATGTGCTTACTCGAGAGAAATTGGGCTACAAATATAAGTATACATTTTCTCCTTTTACCCCTTGTAAAAATTAAAAAATTGGGTCTACAAGAACATGCAAGTGTAAAAAATGAAGATTGTGAATTTTCTCCTTCACTTTGCTGCTATTCCTGTGAAACACCTAAAGGGTTAAAACGCTGACTGAATGTCATTTTGAATACTTTGGGGGGTGCAGTTTTTATAATGGGGTCATTTGTGGGGTATTTCTAATATGAAGACCCTTCAAATCCACTTCAAACCTGAACTGGTCCCTGAAAAATTGTGATTTTGGAAATTTTGTGAAAAATTGGAAAATTGCTGCTGAACTTTGAAGCCCTCTGGTGTCTTCCAAAAGTAAAAAATCGTAAATTTTATGATGCAAACAAAGTGGACATATTGTATATGTGAATTAAAAAAAAATTATTTGGAATATCCATTTTCCTTACAAGCAGAGAGCTTCAAAGTTAGAAAAATGCAAAATTTTCAATTTTTTCATCAAATTTTGGAATTTTTCACTAAGAAACGATGCAAGTATCGACAAAATTTTACCAATAACATAAAGTAGAATATGTCACGAAAAAACAATCTTGGAATCAGAATCATAGGTAAAAGCGTCTTAGAGTTATTAATGCTTAAAGTGACAGTGGTCAGATGTTCAAAAAACACTCTGGTCCTAAGGTGTAAAATGGCCTGGTCCTTAACCCCTTAAGGACCGGAGGTTTTCCGTTTTTGCATTTTCGTTTTTTGCTCCTTGCCTTTAAAAAATCATAACTCTTTCAAATTTACACCTAAAAATCCATATGATGGCTTATTTTTTGCGCCACCAATTCTACTTTGTAATGACGTCAGTCATTTTGCCCTAAAATCTATGGTGAAGCGGGAAAAAAAATCATTGTGCGACAAAATTGAAAAAAAAAACGCTGTTTTGTAAATTTTGGGGGCTTCCGTTTCTACGTAGTATATTTTTCGGTAAAAATGACACCTGATATGTATTCTGTAGGTCCATACGATTAAAATGATACCCTACTTATATAGGTTTGATTTTGTCGGACTTCTGGAAAAAATCATAACTACATGCAGGAAAATTAATACGTTTAAAATTGTCATCTTCTGACCCCTATAACTTTTTTATTTTTCCGTGTATGGGGCGGTATGAGCGCTCATTTTTTGCGCCGTGATCTGAAGTTTTTAACGGTACCATTTTTGCATTGATAGGACTTATTGATCACTTTTTATTCATTTTTAAATGATATAAAAAGTGACCAAAAATGCACTATTTTGGACTTTGGAATTTTTTTGCGCGCACGCCATTGACCGAGCGGTTTAATTAATGATATATTTTTATAATTCGGACATTTCCGCACGCGGTGATACCACATATGTTTATTTTTATTTTTATTTACACTGTTTTTTTTTTTATTGGAAAAGGGGGGTGATTCAAACTTTTAATAGGGGAGGAGTTAAATGATCTTTATTCACTTTTTTTTTTCACTTTTTTTTTGCAGTGTTATAGGTCCCATAGGGACCTATAACACTGCACACACTGATCTTCTATGTTGATCACTGGTTTCTCATAAGAAACCAGTGATCAACGATTCTGCCGGATGACTGCTCATGCCTGGATCTCAGGCACTGAGCAGTCATTCGGCGATCAGACAGCGAGGAGGCAGGAAGGGGCCCTCCCGCTGTCCTGTCAGCTGTTCGGGATGCCGCGATTAGCCGCGGCTATCCCGAACAGCCCGACTGAGCTAGCCGGGAACTTTCACTTTCACTTTTAGCCGCGCGGCTCAGCTTTGAGCGCGCGGCTAAAGGGTTAATAGCGCGCGGCGCCACCGCGATCGGTGCTACGGGCTATTAGAGGCGGGTCCCGGCTTCACTATGACGCCGAGCCCGCCATGATATGACGCGGTTACTGTGTAACCCCGCGTTATATCAGAAGAGCAGGACCAAGGACGTACCGGTACGTCCTTGGTCCTTAAGGGGTTAAGGGGTTAAAGGGTTAATGGGGTACTCCCATGGAAAACCTTTTTTTTTTTTTTAAATGAACTGGTGCTAGAAAGTTAAACAGATTTGTAAATTACTTCTATTAAAAAATCTTAATCCTTCCAGTACTTTTTAGGGGCTAAATACTACAGAGGAAATGCTTTACCTTTTAGATTTCTCTGATGTCATGACCACAGCTCTCTCTGCTGACCTCTGCTGTCCATTTTAGGAACTGTCCAGAGCAGCATATGTTTGCTATGGGGATGATTTTCTCCTGCTCTGGACAGTTCCAAAAATGGACATAAGAGGTCAAAAGAGAGCACTGTGGTTATGACAGTGGTTATTCAGAGAAATCTAAAAAGTAAAGCATTTACTCTGTAGTATATAGCCCCTAAAAAGTACTGGAAGGATTAAGATTTTTTAATAGAAGTAATTTACAAATATGGCACCAGTTTATTAAAAAAAAAAAGTTTTCCATAGGAGTATCCCTTTAAGGGGTTAAGGACTTCACCTGTTTATACCTTAACCCCTTAACGACCCAGCCCAACGACCCGAGCATTTTTAGCACATCTGACCACATACCAAATAAATTATATATTGATTCACATACACAATATGTCTACTTTATGTTTCCATCATAAAGTTGACATGTTTTTACTTTTGGAACACATTAGAGGGCTTCACAGTATAGCAGCAATTTTCAAATTTTTCACAACATTTTCAAAATCAGAATTTTTTAGGGAACAGTTCAGTTTTGGGGTGCATTCCCACAGGACGTATACGCAGCGTATTTGACGCTGCGCAAAATGTATGGCAGCAGCGGGAAATATGCTGCATATCCCTTGCTCACTATACACACAGGGCTTTCCGGCGGCAGCCCTATGTGTGCAGTGAGTTTTGGAGGCGGAGCCGCGCGTCACAGACACGCCGACACACGGCCCCGCCTCCAAAACTCACTACACACATAGGGCTGCCGCTGGAAAGCCCTGTGTGTATAGTGAGCAAGGGATACGCAGCGTATTTCCCGCTGCTGCCATACATTTTGCGCAGCGTCAAATACGCTGCGTATACGCCCTGTGGAAACGCACCCTTGAAGTGAATTTGAGGGGTCTTCATATTAGAAATACCCCATAAATGACCAAATTATAAAAAACGGCACCCCTCAGAGTATTCAAAATGACATTCAGAAAGTTTGTTAACGCTTTAGGTGTTTCACAGGAATAGCAGCAAAGTAAAGGAGAAAATTCAAAATCTCAATTTTCACACTAACATGTTCTTGTAGACCTAGTTTTGAATTTTTACAAGGGGTAAAAGGAGAAAAATATCCCCAAAATGTGTAACCCAATTTCTTTTGAGTAAGGAAATACCTCATGTGGGAACATAAAGTACTCTGTGGGTGCACTAGAGGGCTCAGAAGGGAAGGTGCGACAATGGGATTTTGGAGAGTGAATTTTGCTTAAATGGTTTTAGGGGAGCATGTCGCATTTAGGAAGCCCCTATGGTGCCATAACAGCAAAACACAAAACAAAACACATAGCATGCTATTTTGGAAACTACACCCCTCATGGCATGTAACAAGGAAGTCCAGTGAGCCCACACCCTACAGGTGTTTGACGACTTTTTGATAAAGTCGGATGTGTAAATGAATTTTTTTTTCCACTAAAATGCAGTTTTTTCCCTAATTTACTGTTTTTACAAGAGGTAATAGGAGAAAATGGGCACAAAATTTGTAACCCCATTTCTTCTGAGTATGGAAATACCGCATGTGTGGACGTAAACTGCTCTGCGGGTGCACGTCAATGCTCAGAAGAGAAGGAGCCACATTTGGCTTTTTGAAAGCAAATTTAGCTGAAATGGTTTTTGGGGGGCATGTCACATTTAGCAAGCCCCTATTGTGCCAGAACAGAAAAAAAAAAGCCCTATATGGCAAATATTTGGGAAACAACACCCCTCAAGGAATGTATCAAAGGGTACAGTGAGCCTTTACACCCCACAGGTGTTTGACAAATTTCCGCTAAAGTTGGATGTGAAAATGAAAAATTAGATTTTTTTTCACTAAAATGCTGGTGTTACCTCAAATTTTTCATTTTCACAAGGGGTAATAGGAGAAAAAGCCTCCCAAAATGTTTAACCCCATTTCTTCCAAGTATGGAAATACCCCATATGTGGATGTAAAGTGCTCTGCGGGCAAACTACAATGCATGCCCATAAATTTATTACACTAACATGCTGGTGTTGCCCCATACTTTTCATTTTTACAAGAGGTAAAAGGAAAAAAAGACCCCCAAAATTTGTAACACAATTTCTCTTGAGTACGGAAATGCCCCATATCTCTGTGGGCGCACAAGAGGGCTCAGGTGTTAGAGCACAACATACATTTGAGGCCTAAACTGCTGATTTCCACAGGGGTGGCTGAAAATCCCCCACATGTGACCCCATTTTGGAAACTTCACCCCTCACGGAACATAATCAGGGGTATAGTGTGCCTTAACACCCCACAGGTGTTTGACAAATTTTCATTAAAGTTGGACATGAAAAGGAAAAAAGTCAGATTTTTTTCACTAAAATGCTGGTGTTACCCCAAATTTTTTATTTTCCCAAAGAGTAATAGGAGAAAAAGCCCCCCAAAATTTGTAACACCATTTCTTCTGAGTATGGAAATACTCCATATGTGGATGTTAAGTGCTCTACGGGCGCACTACAGGACTCAGAAGAGAAGCAGCGCCACTGGGCTTTTGGAGAGAGACTTTGGCTGGAATTGAAGGCCATGTGCTTTTACAAAGCCCCCATGCTGCCAGAACAGTGGACCCCCTCCCACATGTAACCCCATTTTGGAAACTACATCCCTCACAGAATGTAATAAGGAGTGCAGTGAGCATTTACACTCCACAGGTGTCTGACCGATTGTTTGAACAGTGGTCTGTGAAAATGAAAAATTCCAAAAATCTGTCAAATGCCAGTGGGGTGTAAATGCTCACTGCACCCCTTATTAAATTCTGTGAGGGGTGTAGTTTCCAAAATGGCGTCACATGTGGGGGGTTCACTGTTTTGGCATCATAGGAGCTTTGTAAACGCACATGGCCCCATACTTTTATTCCAATTAAAATCTCTCTCCAAAAGCCCAATGGCGCTCCTTCTCTTCTGAGTTCTGTGGTGCGCCCGCAGAGCACTTTACATCCACATATGGAGTATTTCCATACTCAGAAGAAATGGTGTTACAATTTTTTTCTCCTATTATCCCTTGTAAAAATGAAAAATTTGGGGTAACATTAGCATTTTAGTGAAAAAAATTAAAATTTTCATTTTCACGTCCAACTTTAGCAGAAATTCGTCAAACACCTGTGGGGTATTAAGGCTCACTATACCCCTTGTTACATAGGGGTGTAGTTTCCCAAATAGTGTGCCATGTTTTTTTTTTTCCTGTTCTGGCACCATAGGGGCTTCCTAAATGTGACATGCCCCCAAAAACCATTTCAGCAAAATTCCCTCTCCAAAATCCCATTCTGAGCTATCTAGTGCACCCACAGAGCACTTCACATCCACATATGTGGGACCTCATGAGTGGGCAGGGCTATGACGTCACGAGCTCCCGTCACCGACTCCAGCATTTGGAGCAGTTTGTTCCAAACGCAGAGCAGCGGAGTACCCTTTTAAGCTTCATTTGTTATTTGTAATAAATTCTCCTCACTGGACAAAGCCAGATTACTCGATCATTTGTGCAGAAGTTCACATCCGTTAATTTCCTTGTGGATATGCTGCATGGATTCTCTGTTGTGTGAATAGGACACAATGTCTTACCTTTATTCAGCCTGTGTAAAAGGACTCTTAGGTAACTGCTTTCCAAAAGCTCTTTTCTACAGTCACCTATAGAAGTGATCACTAAGCCAAAAATATTTCCTGTGCTATAGAGCATCCTTGTTATGCTTAGGGGCACATATTCCAATGCCTTCAGTAGCTGTCATGGAGTGCTTTTACAAATCATACAGATAAACACAGCTGTAATGGGGGCGCTATAAACAAAACTGTAATTGCTCCTAAGGGAATTGGCAAGCATTGTTAAATATGCATTGTTTTGGCAACAGTGGTTTCATACAGTTTTATTGTTCTCACTTATTTTTTTATGCTGTTAAACAGCCATTTTGTGTGTACATAGATTAACCATACAGTGACCTTTGACTACTGATCATCCGGGCCCATAATCCCTATCATTAGCCATTACATTGGGGGATTAGCCCATGAAACATTGACAGTATAAATGGCCACGGCGTCTGCGCCTATAAGCTCCTCCCCTTTCTAGTAGGCCATACAACTATAGGAACTGTGTGTCTGTGACATCTTAATCCCGTCCTTACCAATATATAATGTTCTCCAAAGAAATTGCTAGCGTCACCTCGAGGAGCTACAGTCACAAGGAGAGCCCCTGAAGATAATCTACTGAATGAGGAGCCCAAGTCAAAGCCCAAATAAGATGGCTCATATAACTGCCTAAAATAAGGGGGAGTTTTTGTACATGCTAATGACATATGCTGATGTTGTGTGGATATATATTAAAATTATTTATGTCCATGTAATATTTATGTCCACGTACTAATTTATTTCACCACCCTGATGATGTCACTTTACTTTACAAGATGAGAGAAACACGTTGGAGGTGTTTATGAATAGAGTGATTATTTGATAGTGCTCTCTAGATTTGTAATATAACACTAGGAGCAAATATTCATATACCTTCAAATATGCAACTGTATACTATTAATTTGTGGATCCGAGCTATGATAACAGCTTACATGGAGTGAATCAAAATTGTCATAGCAGTAATACATTTTATTGTGGTTATGGTACGGCACTATTGTCACTAAGGTCCCAATAGGAAAGAAAGGTGGATGGCACTCGCAAGTGGGATGCAAAAAACTTGGATTTTTTCACTCACATAAGTCGGGCGGGTACAGTAGTGTTGGAAGGAGCAGATAGAATGGAACAACGTCAGTTTCATGGCCACCTGCCGCTTCTACTGGTAGAGCACCGCTGAGAGTGGATTTTGCTGGCAATCGCACCTGCACCTCCGGGGAGTCTGATTGTGTAGAAGCCTGTAGTGCCATCCTCTACTCTCTTTCTTTTGTGTACTATTATCACTAATATTGGTTCATAGTTTTAAAATAAGACCAATAAAGGTTATGTTTTAGAGCGCACCTTTGTGTTACACTTTAAAGCGCATAGGTGTCAAGCGTGGGCTGTATGTGACCTTTACTCTAATGTATACATTTATCCAGAGCCCAAATCAAGGCCTAATACGGATCCTGAATTAGAGCCCCTCAAAAGCCAATTCACCTTAACCCCTTAAGGACTGAGCCCTTTTTCACCTTAAGGACTCAGCCATTTTTTGCAATTCTGACCACTGTCACTTTAAACATTAATAACTCTGGAATGCTTTTAGTTATCAATCTGATTCCTAGATTGTTTTTTCGTGACATATTCTACTTTAACATAGTGGTAAAATTTTGTGGTAACTTGCATCCTTTCTTGGTGAAAAATCCCAAAATTTGATGAAAAATTTGAAAATGTTGCATTTTTCTAACTTTGAAGCTCTCTGCTTGTAAAGAAAATGGATATTCAAAATATATTTTTTTTATTCACATATACAATATGTCTACTTTATGTTTGCATCATAAAATTGATGAGTTTTTACTTTTGGAAGACACCAGAGGGCTTCAAAGTTCAGCAGCAATTTTCCAATTTTTCACAAAATTTTGAAACTCGCTTTTTTTCAGGGACCAGTTTAGGTTTGAAGTGGATTTGAAGGGTCTTCATATTAGAAATACCCCATAAAAGACCCCATTATAAAAACTGCACCCCCCAAAGTATTCAAAATGACATTCAGTCAGCCTTTTAACCCTTTAGGTGTTTCACAGGAATAGCAGCAAAGTGAAGGAGAAAATTCACAATCTTCATTTTTTACACTCGCATGTTTTTGTAGACTCAATTTTTGAATTTTTGCAAGGGGTAAAAAGGAGAAAATTTTTACTTGTATTTGAAACCCAATTTCTCTCGAGTAAGCACATACCTCATATGTCTATGTAAAGTGTTCGGCGGGCGCAGTAGAGGGCTCAGAAGGGAAGGAGCGACAAATGGTTTTTGGGGGGCATGTCACATTTAGGAAGCCCCTATGGTGCCAGAACAGCAAAAAAAAAACACATGGCATACCATTTTGGAAACTAGACCCCTCGGGGAAAAATTTTCCCTAAAATGCTTGATTTCCCAAAAGTTTTACATTTTTAAAAAGGGTAATAGCAGAAAATACCCCCCAAAATTTGAAGCCCAATTTCTCCCGATTCAGAAAACACCCCATATGGGGGTGAAAAGTGCTCTGCTGGCGCACTACAGGTCTCAGAAGAGAAGGAGTCACATTTGGCTTTTTTGAAGGAAATTTTGCTCTGGGGGCATGCTGCATTTAGGAAGCCCCTATGGTGCCAGGACAGCAAAAAACCCCACATGGCATACCATTTTGGAAACTAGACCCCTTGGGGAACGTAACAAGGGGTAAAGTGAACCTTAATACCCCACAGGGATTTCACAACTTTTGCATATGTAAAAAAAAAAATAAAAAAAAAAAATTTACCTAAAATGCTTGGTTTTCCCAAAAATTTACATTTTTACAAAGGGTTAAAGCAGAAAATACCCCCCAAAATTTGAAGCCCAATTTCTCCCGATTCAGAAAACGCCCCATATGGGGTGAAAAGTGCTCTGCTGGCGCACTACAGGTCTCAGAAGAGAAGGAGTCACATTTGGCTTTTTGAAAGCAAATTTTGCTCTGGGGGGCATGCCGCATTTAGGAAGCCCCTATGGTGCCAGGACAGCAAAAAAAAAAAACACATGGCATCACATTTTGGAAACTAGACCCCTCGGGGAACGTAACAAGGGGTTAAGTGAACCTTAATACCCCACAGGTGTTTCACGACTTTTGCATATGTAAAACATTTTTTTTTTTTTACCTAAAATGCCTCTTTTCCCAAAAATTTTACATTTTTAAAAAGGGTAAAAGCAGAAAATACCCCCCAAAATTTGTAACACAATTTCTCCCGAGTACGGCGATACCCCATATGTGACCCTAAACTGTTGCCTTGAAATACGACAGGGCTCCAAAGTGAGAGCGCCATGCGCATTTGAGGCCTAAATTAAGGACTTGCATAGGGGTGGACATAGGGGTATTCTACGCCAGTGATTCCCAAACAGGGTGCCTCCAGCTGTTGTAAAACTCCTAGCATGCCTAGACAGTCAGTGGCTATCTGGCAATACTGGGAGTTGTTGTTTTGCAACAGCTGGAGGCTCCGTTTTGGAAACAGTGGCGTACCAGACGTTTTTCATTTTTATTGGGGAGGGGGGCTGTGTAGGGGTATGTGTATATGTAGTGTTTTTTACTTTTTATTTTATTGTGTGTTAGTGTAGTGTAGTGTTTTTAGGGTACAATCACACGGGCGGGGGTTCACAGTAGTTTCTCGCTGGCAGTTTGAGCTGTGGCAGAAAATTTTCTGCCGCAGCTCAAACTTGCAGCTGGAAACTTACTGTAATCCTCCGCCCATGTGAGTGTACCCTGTACGTTCACATTGGGGGGGGGGGGGGGGAAGAAACATCCAGCTGTTGCAAAACTACAACTCCCAGCATGTACGGTCTATCAGTGCATGCTGGGAGTTGTAGTTTTGCAACCGCTGGAGGCTCCGTTTTGGAAACAGTGGCGTACCAGACGTTTTTCATTTTTATTGGGGAGGGGAGGGGGGTTGTATAGGGGTATGTGTATACGTAGTGTTTTTTTTACTTTTTATTGTGTGTTAGTGTAGTGTTTTTAGGGTACAGTCGCACGGGCGGGGGTTCAAAGTAGTTTCTCGCTGGCAGTTTGAGATGCGGCAGAAAATTTGCCGCAGCTCAAACTTGCAGCCAGATACTTGCTGTAATCCTCCGCCCATGTGAGTGTACCCTGTACGTTCACATTGGGGGGGGGAAGAAACATCCAGCTGTTGCAAAACTACAACTCCCAGCATGTACGGTCTATCAGTGCATGCTGGGAGTTGTAGTTTTGCAACAGCTGGAGGCACACTGGTTGTGAAACACCGAGTTTGGTAACAAACTCAGTGTTTTGCAACCAGTGTGCCTTCAGCTGTTGCAAAAGCTACAACCCCCAGCATGTACGGACAGCGGAAGGGCATGCTGGGTCTTGTAGTTATGCAACAGCTGGAGGCATACTACTTTGGCTGGGGATGCTGGGGACTGTAGTTATGCAACAGCTGGAGACACACTGGTTTGCTACATAACTCAGTGTGCCTTCAGCTGTTGCAAAACTACAACTCCCAGCAGTCACCGACAGCCAACAGGCATGCTGGGAGTTGTAGTTATGCAACCAGCAGATGCACTACTACAACTCCCAGCATGTACTTTAGCTGTTTGTGCAAGCTGGGAGTTGTAGTTACACAACAGCTGAAGGTAAACTTTTCCATAGAAAAAATGTGCCTCCAGCTGTTGCAAAACTACAAGTCCCAGCATGCCCATAAGGGCATGCTGGGAGTTTTGGTGGTCTGCTTCCTGCTGTTGCATAACTACAGCTCCCAGCATGCCCTTTTTGCATGCTGGGAGCTGTTGCTAAGCAACAGCAGGAGGCTGTCACTCACCTCCAACGATCGTCGCCGCACAAGTCAGTCCCTCGTCGTCGCCAACGCCTCCGTCGCTCCTGGGGCCCCGATCCCAACATTGACGCCGGGGATCGGGGTCCCCAGCACCCAGGGTGCACGTCCCGCACCAGCTCACATCCTCCGGAAGAGGGGCGGAGCGGGTTGCGGGAGTGACACCCGCAGCAGGCGCCCTGATTGGTCGGCCGGTAATCCGGGTCACTGGAGACGGCCCCGAACAGCCAGTAATTCCGGGTCACTGGAGACCCGATTGACCCGGAATCTGCCGCGATATGCCCCGATGCCTGCTGAACGATTTCAGCAGGCATCGGGCACCGGCTCCCCTCCAGCTAGCGGCGGGGGGCTGGGATTTGACAGGACGTACTCAAACGTCCTGAGTCCTTAAGGACTCGGAAAAGGGGCAGTTTGAGTACGTCCTGCGTCCTTAAGGGGTTAAAGGAAACCTGCTACATTTTAAATTGGTGTTTCTCAAGTGCGTTCCTTAAAGGGGTACTCCGCTGCTCAGCGTTTGGAACAAACTGTTCCGAACACTGGAGCCGGCGCGGGAGCTCGTGACGTCATAGCCCCGTCCCCTCATGATGTTGTCACGCCCCCTCCCATAGACTTGCATTGAGGGGAGTGGGGTGTGACATCATGAGGGGGCATGGCTATGATGTCACGAGCTCCCGGTGCCGGCTCCAGCATTTGGAACAAATTGTTCCAAACACTGAGCAGCAGAGTACCCTTTTAAGACTCCCCAACAGGCATCACCACAGTTATATCACCCGTGAAAGACTAAGGAAATCCTGAAAACATGACCTGTTGGGGGCTCTTGAGGACCACACTTGAGAAACACTGATTTAAAATGTGGTCCCTTTAGCACACAGCATGTTATGATGCAGCTATGGCATACAGTCGGGGGCACACTAATTCCTGCATAGACACAGGGGAACTCATAATACCATGTACACAAAGAGAAAATCGAGTTCAAACAACTCCTTAATTAAAATCATGATTTTATTGATACAATTTAAAAAACAATGTAAACAGACGCCAATAATTGGAAATGGGATTAAGGTTAGATTCCAGTACAAAAAGGGATCCTTAAAATGGACCCAGTGCTAGCCACAAAAATATCTGATAGAATTCCTATGACTGCACGCCGCAGCCGTAATTTAAAAGACCTATTAGTCAAGAGCCACTATGTACCAAAAAACATTAATCCTTTTACAGAATCAATGCCAAGAGTTGGCTGCTATCCTTGTGGGGAATGCCTAGCTTGCTCCAATATTATCAGTAGTGTTGCTCGCGAATATTCGCAATTCGAATTTTATTCGCGAATATCGCATATTCGCAAATATTCGCGAATATAGCGCTATATATTCGTAATTACGAATATTCTTTTTTTTTATTTTTTTTATTTAATTTTTTTTTTTCACAGTACACATCACAGTGATCATCCCTCTCTGCTTCCAGCTTGTGTGGTGTAAAGAAGGCTCTAATACTACTATGTGAGACCGGTGTGCGAATTTTCGCATATTCGAAAATTTGCATATGCTAATTTTCGCATATGCGAATATTCGCATAAGCGAAAATACAACGAGAATATTACGAATATGCGAATATTCGCGAATATGACGAATATTCGTAGATATATTCGCGAATATTCGCGAATTCGAATATGGCCTATGCCGCTCAACACTAATTATCAGGACAAAAATGTTCACTACATCTGGGAGTTTGCGGGAGTACAGGATTAGGCAGTATATTTCATGTACTAGCACACATGTTATATATTATGCCACATGTGACTGTGACAAAATCTATATAGGTTTGACCACTATACAACTGCGCACCCGAGTCCGAGAACATGTGAGGGACATTATCTCTGCCAAGAACTGTGTTGATACTATGAGCTTAAAAACCCGGCCAAGACACTTTAAGGAGAAACACGGATGTGACCCCTCTGGATTAAAAGTAAGAGGGATCGAAAGAGTCCAAGGTGGTATGAGAGGGGGCAATTTGAAAAGAATTTTGGCCCAGAAGGAGTGTAGGTGGTGAATACAATGGTCCCCCACGGGTTAAATGAACAACTAAGCTTTTCATCCTACCTGTAAAGTAAAATAAAATATATATCTTGTCTGTGGTAATACAGACATAATGTTCTTTGGTTCCGACACCTAGTGAGGAAGTATGACTCTTTAATACGAATATGTAATACCAATCGAGTCTTAATATCAATTTACTCTGGATATTTAATATCGTGACAGGAATTATTTACCATTTGTCTCCCCAATTTGTTTTTAACTTTCCATGTGTTGTTCACATGTTTTAAATTGTATTGTTGTATTTAGTTATAACTCTTATTTTCTTTGTTTAAGATATACCTTTGTACACATGGCATTATAAGGCACACTGTTACCCTATGATATGAGTCTCGCATCTCAGTATGGAAGATACAAATTAGTGAAAGAAGTACGGACTACTTGAAGACCATTAAACGAACCATGGTAGCCAGACTGAGTTAAAGGGGAAAAAAAAGAAAAAAATTGGACAATATGGCAGTGAAAGCAATTGTAGTGGGGTTTTGGATTTGTTTGGATTTTTCCCTAGAAGTGCCACATAGATGGCTGTATACAATATGATAGCTGCTGTGGTCTACTGGAGTTTTATCCAAATATTGGGGTATAATTATATATTGTTTTGTCACTAATATAGATTTGGTATTCACTATAGATGTGGTTTTATCAACACTTTCTTTGTATCGGGATATTGGGTAATATCCTTTGTATTTTTATATATTGGGTAACTGGGTTACATTGTCAAATTAATATGCACTTTAATCATACTGTTTAATGGGGATTTGCCAGTAATTGATACTGACATGATACACATATATATTTGCACTGTATGCACAGCACTTTATTTATTCTGGTAATATGTTATATTATATATATATAATAATTTTTTCCTTTTTTTATATATTATTTTGATATGCCCTTATAATATAGCACGATTCATTTTAGCATAGGGTTAATATTACACTGGGTCTTTTTACTCCATATATGTCCTTACTTGTATACTATTGTCAAGTCTGTCCCATGGATTCATGCAGATGTCTGCACTGAGTATTTCGTACGGCTGTGTTGGTTCAGTGCGCATGCGCGGCATGTCGATATCCGAGATACCGCCCTCCGACGCGACCGTGGCCGTAGTGCGCATGTCCGGAAGCTTACTGCTTTCGGGCATGCGCATAGCGGTGTGGACGCCGGAAGTGGGGCGGTTGTTTACATCCGGAAGACTACTATCGCATGCGCCGAAAGAATCATCCACAGCTGTAATTAATTGTAAGTAATAGCGAGCACTATAAAGTTCGTGGTGCGGTGTTAATCAGCAGTACCTCTTGATAAAGGGAAACCGAAATGATCGTAGGGGTCAGGGCTCTGCAGCTTAATATGGGTAAGCTTACTATATGCACTTTATTTTACCAGTCTCAGTGTCTCTCTGCAGTCTGCATGGATCCATAGATAAGCGCTTGTGCTACTATTATATTGTCATACTATTATTGCGCAATATTATATCTTTGTATGTATATGCACATTTGAGTTGCAACTTACTTTGGCACTTGTTTGCACTAATTTATATTCTATAATACCCACAATTGTGGTCAGTGTATATTATAAATACCGTATATAGAGCACTTTAGTAGTAATAATTGATATGCAGTGCAGTTCTCTTAGAGACTGAGATACTATATTAATTATTTTTTACATCATATTATATGTTAGCCCATTGCAGCCGGCAGTAGCCCTATTTTTTTGTACTGGAATCTAACCTTAATCCCATTTCCAATTATTGGCGTCTGATTACATTGTTTTTTAAATTGTATCAATAAAATCATGATTTTAATTAAGGAGTTGTTTGAACTCGATTTTCTCTTTGTGTACATGTTATGATGCAGGAAGAGATGATAAGATTGATACATGACTTTGTGGGCTAGATAACGTCATTTAGTCATGAAAATGTGTTTCCACACTAAGTGATTGACAGCTCTCTCTCTCTCTCTCTCTCTCTCTCTCTCTATATATGCACACTAATGCCCAGATGGCTGTCAGTCACCAAGTAGGACCACCCACATGACTACTTAGCCCAGAATGATCAGAGATTTCTATGATTTCATGACAAGTTATCCTGGAACTTGCCCACAAAACTACAGTATATATTAATCGGCTCAGCTCCTCCTGCTACATTTTCAACATTACAGCTTCCCTTTTAGAGCTGCTGCCAAGATCAAAAAGAAGCTAGTATTTCTGCTACAGAGATTGTAAATTTAGGGAGTGGCTCCATCTAGTGGCCACTATGTTGTATGGCAGTTCTCTGACACTAGGAGCAAACAAAGTAAGGATTGCTGTCTTTCAATCTTTTATACAGGACACAGTGCAGGATGTTTATCAGTCTGCACCCCCCCCCCCCCATATATTACCTCATGACTTGTTGCCCACAGCAAAAGTAACATATAACATTTATGAAGTCTAATGCCCCATGGGGCATCATAACCATGTTATCAGTTTATGCTGCTGAGTTTTCTGTTTTACAGTTGTCCTAGCTAAGTGCAATCCATTTACATATGGATTTATCTGAATATAGATGACAAGTTTGTCCCTGTATGGGAACACAGCCTCTATTCCTTGTAGGTTAGCATGGCTTGAACATATACAGATGGAAACAGTATTGTTGGTACCCTTCTGTAAGAGACAGAAAAATCCTCAATGCTCCGTGAAATAACTGGAAACTGACAACAGCAATAATGAATACAAATTACCGAAAATTCACCAATGAAAATCAGACATTTTTACATGCTTTTGAATTCTGGTCCTTGCCAAAAAGCGCCAGTTTTGTCTCATCTGTCCGAAGGACATTCTCCCAGAAGTTTTGTGACTTGTTCTTTGGACAGATGAGACAAAACTGGCGCTTTTTGGTCACATCAGTCCTATGTTCACAGATGAAAAAATGAAGCATACAAAGAAAAGAACACTAACTACTGTGACGCATGGAGGATACTTGGGTATGTTTTGGGGTTGCTTTGCTGCATCTGGCACAGAGTGTCTTGAATCTGTACGAGATACAATGAAATTGCAAGACTATAAAGACACTTTGGAGCGAAATGTGCTGCCCAGTGTCAGGAAGGTTGGTCTCAGACGCAGGTTATGGGTCCTCCAACAGAATAATAACCAAAAACACAAAGCTAAAAAGTGGCTAGGAGCAAAATATTGGTCTATTCTGAAGTGGCCTTCTATGAACCCTCCTTATATGAATTCTATTGAACATCTGGGGAAGGAGCAGTCTGGAGAAGAGATCCTTCACACCTGAGACATCTTATGAGGAGTGGGCCAAGATACCTGTAGATAAGTGCAAAAGTCTTGAGAGTTACAGAAATCACTGGTTTGTAATAACTGCCTTAAAAGGTTGTGCAACAAAATACTAGGTTTAGGGGACAATCATTTCTGTCCAGGCCAGTTTAATTTTTTAGTTTTTCAAAATGTTTCTATTGAACCACAATATAATGTCTGATTTTAATGGAAGCAGAAAGTAATCCCACAATATAAGCAATGGTACAAATAGATACCAATTGTTTGTTCAAGTCAGATCATATTTCTCTTCAAATTATCTTCAATTTCCTGGAAGGAAGACTCAATATGGCTGATTGGGTATTGACTAGGAAGCCTAAGAACCCTACCTCCTTCGAGGGATTTTTCACAGACTTTCGAAGTTGATTAGGAAACCATGATTGGAAAGCAAGGTTAGAGTCCAGTGTACATGAAGATGTATTCAGTTTAGCGAATCGGCCATGATGAGTATATCATCCAGGTAAATTTTCAGACAAACTCCTTGAGCCCTTAGAATACTTACTACTGGCTTCAGAAGTTTTGTGAAGCAACATAGGGCTGAGGACAGACCGAATGGCAAGCTGGTGAATTGCCATTTTTGACCTTCCCATTAAAAATTGGAGGTATGGTTAAGATGTGGTAGCCCTTGGGGGTTGTATGGTAGTGGTGGTATGGTAACGGTATATGAGGGGTTAATATTAACCCTGTCACTCGTGATGGTGAGGGCTGGTATTATTGAGGTATAGCTTCGGCCTATCGCCGCCCTTCCCAGAAACGACAGGCGTATGCAGGTAATGACTGAAGGTCCACACTGGAGTTAACTTGAACTGGAGTAAACGTTACTCTTGAACTTGCGGTACATTCAGAATACAGTAACAGTCTCTGTAATACACTTCTATAGACTTCAATGACTGACAGTTGCTGTGGACCTTGCGTCTTTTGCAGGTTAATAGAATCAAGGTAATTGGTGCGTGGATCCATCCAGATTTAGGGGTAGATTAGGTCCGGTAGTCCCGCAGAGTGTTTGGGGATTGATACACTCTATAACTATAATTGTTCAGCCGTTGCTGCAAGGCTCAGGCCTAACTCACTGCGATTACTGCTGTACAGGTCTTCTCTCATCAAGAGCACAGGAGCAAGAGAGCTAAAATGGCTGCCGGCGTGCCTTATATGGACAGGGGGCGGAGCATGATTTGATAGTTCCAAGGTCAGCTGTCACTCACCGTCACACAGGCTTCTGGGTGATCATCTGACTTCCTATACACATAATAAAACCAAAACAAGGCTAGAAATACCAAAGTGAGGTCTGGAACGCATCCAGAGTGAGGCTTGGAACGCATCACATGACCCGAAGGCCCTGCGACGCCATGGAAACAAGTAATTAACCATTTATTTACATATATTATGCTATTTACATTAACCTATGCATACATTACTAATTATATACTAGAATAGAGGCGACTAGGGGTAGACTGGATTAATAGGAATCCCTACGTCCTACTAAAAATTACGAGAAATTTATCTTGGATTCTTCTAAAAGGTCGGTCAACTCCCTTATTAGGGGTTTTATCTGATTTAGTTAGATATTTGACCAATGTAGGGTCCAAATCAGGGGTATTTGCTAATTTACGAGGAAGTGTAGGCCTGGGGCATTCAGATTTGAATTAGCTTCTAGCCGCCTTATTTAGGGGTTTCTTAACCCATAAATTGACATACTTGGAGACTTGTGGGTGGGGAACCCACTCACCCGATCGCTGGTGTTTGATATGACACGGATCAAAGTAAGGGGTTCCCAAACTATCTAGAATAATGGGATCTGAAGACTCTTTACATAATAAGTCACCCCCTTCCCGGATATGTCCTCATATTCTGAATTTTCATCAGGATCTGAGATTTTAGCCTCCTCAGAGAAGGACTGACTTGGTGAAATGGGGAAGGAATCTGGCTTTCTTTTAGAAGAGTCTTTAAGTGCCCGCTTTTTGTGTGCATTCTCAGGGGCAGAGTGTTTCTGATGCAATTTAGATACATCCTGTAATGTGCTTTTTGATAAAGCCTTATAATTGACCTGATCCTCTAATTGTTTAGACAACCTCTGATGTTTTCAGGCAGAAGGACCAGCATTAGTTAAGTGTCTTTTCTGGTTAGCTTTTCCAGGCTTTAAACCTTCAGCCATATGTAAGGTTGAGGTCCTCAGCAGACCAAAATAGGTCATAGGGTGTAGATGGACCAATCTGAGGGGATTCATGAGGATTAGAGCGATTAATCTCTAACACTACTGACTGTGCAATGACATCATGAATGGAGAACATTGCTGAGCGGACAGACTTATTAACTGATTGGTCCACCATGGACTGTAATAGTCCTTCATCTACAAATTCAAAGTTCTGGGGTTCTGCCATTTTATTGGTTGGTGTAAGAATAGAAGGATAAAATATACGGTGAAATGAATTTTAAAGGATACTGGAGAAGTAGAAGGTAAGTCTGATAATCGGACAATAGGTGGCATCAGAAGACCAGGGAAATTCCTCTGATACCGGCAATACAGAGCTCCATCACCGCTGAGAAGGAGCAAACAGCTGACTGACAGGCATGAACGATAGAGTGTGTGTGAGGAGACCGAAGGGTCTGTGGGGTGATTTTGAAAAGCGCGCAAAACAGCTGGTCAAGGGGCCTCGTCTAAGAAGATATAGCGAGTCAAGTATTAGCACATACGCAGTAACTGAGAAAACAAGATAGATGCACAAATAAATAGGAAATAAATGGGAATAATCACAGCATCAACCCCTTAAGGACCCTTGACGTACGCGTACGTCATGACACCCTGGTACTTAAGGACCCATGACGTACGCGTGCGTCATGGAGAACTCCAGCCCCTGCCGCGCGGGGATCGGACCGGGATGCCTGATGAAATCGTTCAGCAGGCATCCCGTGCAAACGCCCAGGGGGGTCATCAGACCCCCCATGTCGGCGATCTCGGCAAATCGCAAGTGAATTCACACTTGCGATTTGCACGATTCCGGGTCATTACGGGTCTATGGTGACCCGGTGACCCGGAATATAACCGGGATCGCGGTTGTCTAAGACACCCACGATCCCCCTGAAGGTATAGGAGTGAGGTGGTAGGGGTGCCACCCCTCCTATCCCTGCTATTGGTGGTCTAGACGCGACCACCAATAGCAGATCGGGGGCGGGGGGGTTAACTTTTGTTTCCCCGTCCTGCCCACCCACAATAGGCGGGGCAGGACGGGGAAACGACGGGGACCGGCGCCGAAGATCCACTTACCCATCCAGGCGGGCGATGGAGGCTGCGGGCGACAGAGATCGGCGGGCGGCGATGACGCGCGGCTGGATCCGACGGAAGCCGGTGAGTTGCCTAGCAACATCTGGTGGTTTTCTGTCTTGCTGTTTGTTGTCTGGGCATGCTGGGATTTGTAGTTTTGCAACAGCTGGAGGACCACAGTTTGGAGATCACTTTGCAGTGTTCTCTAAAACTGTAGCCCTCCAGATGTTGCAAAACTGCAAATCCCAGCATGCCCAAACAGCATACAGCTGTCTCGGCATGCTGGGAGTTGTAGTTGCGTACCTCCAGCTATTGCATAACTACATCTCCCAGCATGCCCTTCGGCGATCAGTACATGCTGGGAGTTGTAGTTTTGCAACAGCTGGAGGCAGAATGGTTGGAAAATACTTAGTTATGTAACAGAACCTAACTGAAGGTCTTCCAACCAGTGTGTCTCCAGCTGTTGCAAAAGTACAACTCCCAGCATGCACGGTCTGTCAGTACATGCTGGGAGTTGTAGTTTTGAAACAGCTGGAGGTTTGCCCCCCCCCCCCATGTGAACTTACAGGGTACATTCACACGGGCAGGTTTACAGTAAGTTTCCTGCTTCAAATTTGGGCTGGGGCAAATTTTTCACCGCAGCGCAAACTCCTAGCGGGAAACTCACCGTAACACGCCAGTGCGAATGTACCCTAAAAACACTACACTAACACATAATAAAGGGTAATACACAACATATACACCCCTTACACTGTCCCCCCCAATCCCCAATAAAAATGAAAAATTTATTGTATGGCAGTGTTTCCAAAACGGAGCCTCCAGCTGTTGCAAAACAACAACTCCCAGCATTTCCGGACAGCCACTGACTGTCCAGGCATGCTGGTAATTTAGCAACAGCTGGAGGCACCCTGTTTGGGAATGATTGGTGTAGAATACCCTATGTCCACCCCTATGCGATCCCTAATTTAATCCTCAAATGCGCATGGAGCTCTCTCACTTCGGAGCCCTGTCGTATTTCAAGGAAACAGTTTAGGGCCACATATGGGGTATTTCCGTACTCAGGAGAAATTGCACTACAAATTTTGGGGGGCTTTTTCTCCTTTTACCCCTTATGAAAAGGAAAGTTGGGGGCTACACCAGCTTGTTAGTGTAAAAAAATAAAAAATTTTACACTAACATGCTGGCGTTGCCCCATACTTTTTATTTTCACAAGCATTAAAAGGAAAAAAAGACCCCCAAAATTTGTAACGCAATTTCTCCTGAGTACAGAAATACCCCATATGTGGGCGTAAAATGCTCTGCGGGCGCACAATAAGGCTCAGGAGTGAGAGCGCACCATGTACATTTGAGGCCTAAATTGGTGATTTGCACAGGGGTGGCTGATTTTACAGCGGTTCTGACATAAACGCAAAAAAATAAATACCCACATGTGATCCCATTTTGGAAACTACACCCCTCATGTAATGTAATAAGGGGTACCGTGAGCATTTATGCCCCACAGGTGTCTGACAGATTTTCCAACAGTGGTCCGTGAAAATGAAAAATTTTATTTTTAATATGCACAGCCCACTGTTCCAAAGATCTGTCAAACCTCAGTGGGGTGTAAATACTCACTGCACCCCTTATTAAATTCTGTGAGGGGTGTAGTTTCCAAAATAGGGTCATGTGTGTGTGTGGGGGGTCCACTGTTCTGGCACCACGGGGGGCTTTGTAAATGCACATGGCCCCTGACTTCCATTCCAAACTATTTTTTTTCCAAAAAGCTCAATGGCGCTCCTTCTCTTCGGAGCATTTTAGTTCGCCAGCAGAGCACTTGAAGTCCACACATGGGGTATTTCCATACTCAGAAGAGATGGGGTTTCAAATTTTGAGGGGCATTTTGTCCTATTACCCCTTGTAAAAAAAATTAATTTCAGGGAAAACTAGCATTTTAGTGGAAAAAAAAATTATTTACACATCCAACTTTCACGAAAAGTCGTCAAACACCTGTAGGGTGTTAAAGCTCACTGGACCCCTTGTTACCCCCGAACATTTGACATACACATATGAGGTATTTTCTTACTCGAGAGAAATTGGGTTACACAATTTAGGAAGATTTCTCTCCTTTTACCCCTTGTAAAAATTCAATAACTGGGTCTACAAGAACATGCCAGTGTAAAAAATGAAGATTTTGAATTTTCTCCTTCAATTTGCTGCTATTCCTGTGAAACACCTAAAGGGTTAACAAACTTTTTGAATGTCATTTTGAATACTTTGAGGGGTGCAGTTTTCATAATGGGGTCATTTGTGGGGTATTTCTTATATGAAGGCCCTTCAAATCCACTTTCAAACAGAACTGGTCCCTGAAAAATTTTGATTTTAAAAATGTGAAAAATTTGAAAATTGCTGCTGAACTTTGAAGCCCTCTGATGTCTTCCAAAAGTAAAAACATGTCAACTTTATGATGGAAACATAAAGTAGACATATTGTATTTGTGAATCAATATATCATTTATTTGGAATATTAATTTTCCTTATAAGCAGAGAGCTTCAAAGTTAAAAAAAAATGCAACATTTTCAATTTTCTCATCAAATTTTGGAATTTTTCACCAAGAAATGATGCAAGTTTCGACAAAATTTTATGACTAACACAAAGTAGAATATCTCATGAAAAAACGTTCTTGGAATCAGAATGAAAGGTAAAAGCATCCCAGAGTTATTAATGTTTAAAGTGACAGTGGTCAGATGTGCAAAAAATGGGCGTGTCCTACAGTGAAAATTGGCTGGGTCCTTAACCCCTTAAGGACCCAGGACGTCCTGTGACGTCCTGGCACCCTGGGCTTTAAGGACCCAGGACGTCCTGTGACATCCTGGTGGTTTCCGGTCCCTGCCGCGCGCTGGGCAGAGATCGGAAGCGGATGCCTGCTGAAATGCTTCAGCAGGCATCCAGGGCAAACACTGAGGGGGGCCATGTAGGCCCCCCATGTCGGCGATTGTCGCAAATCGCAAGCGAAATCGCCCCTGCGATCTGCGGCGATACCGGGCTGATCGGGTCTCTGGGTCCCGACCGCCCGGTAATTTTGCATGATACCGGTTGTCACAGACAGCCAGGACCATGCTGAAGTATAGGAGCGAGATGGCAAGCCTGCCACCTCCTCCTATCCCCTGCGATTCCTCGGTTAGTTAACCGATCAATCGCAGGGGGGGGGGGGGGGGGGCGGTTACTTCCTCCCACACTGCCTGGCCCCTGGAAGTCCGGAGAGGACGGGAGGAAGACCGGAGGACGTGGCGGGTGACGGGGGAGTGCTGGGTCCCGGCCCTGGTACTTACCTCGTCCCTGAAGACCCGGATCCCGGCGGCGGAGACGGCGGGGATGGCGACAGGCGAGTTGATCTTCGGCGGCGTTGTGGCACCTTTGCAGCAGTCCAGACCGCCATAAAGCGATCTGGACTGCTCCATCTTGTCCCCTTACACTACAACTCCCAGCATGCCCAGACAGCCCTTGGCGTCTGGGCATGCTGGGAGTTGCAGTTTTGCAACATTTGGAGGTCCACAGTTTGGAGACCACTGTGCCCTTCCAGATGTTGCAAAACTACACATCCTCAGCATGCTCTTACCATCCAGGCATGCTGGGAGTTGTAGTTCTGTAACATCTGGCCCTTCAGATGTTGCAGAACTACAACTCCCAGCATGCCTGGACAGTTTTGGCATACTGGGAGTTGTAGTTTTGCAACATCTGGAAGGACACAGATTGGGAAACACTGTATTAGTGGTCTGCAAACTGTAGTCCTCCAGATGTTGCAAAACTACAACTCCAAGCATGTTGAGTTGTAGTTCGGCAACATCTGGCTCTAAAGATGTTGCCGAACTACTACTTCCAGCATGCCTGAGAATGTTTGGGAGTAGTGGTTTTGCAACAACTGGAGGCACACTGGTTGGGAAACATTGTCTGTTTCCTAACTCAGTGTTTCCCAACCTGTGTGCCTCCAGCTGTTGCAAAACTACAACTACCAGCATGCACTGATAGACTGTGCATGCTGGTAGTTGTAGCTTTGCAACAGCTGGAGGTTCCCCCCCCCCCCCTGTGAATGTACAGGGTACATTCACATGGGCAGGGGCTTACAGTGAGTATCAGGCTGCAAGTTTGCGATGCAGCAAATTTTGCACGGCAGCTCAAACTCGCAGCGGGAAACTCGCTGTAATCCCCTGCCCGTGTGACTGTACCCTAAAAACACTACACTACACTAACACAAAATAAAATAAAAAGTAAAAAACACTACACATACACATACCCCTACACAGCCCCCCTCCCCTCCCCAATAAAAATGAAAAACGTCTGGTACGCCACTGTTTCCAAAATGGAGCCTCCAGCTTTTGCAAAACAACAACTTTTGCAACAACTGGAGGCACCCTGTTTGGGAATCACTGGCGTAGAATACCCCTATGTCCACCCCTATGCAAATCCCTAATTCAGGCCTCAAATGCACATGGCGCTCTCACTTTGGAGCAAGGCAACAGTTTAGGGCCACATATGGGGTATCGCCGTACTCGGGAGAAATTGTCTAACAAATTTTGGGGGGCTTTTTCTCCTTTAACCCCTTATGAAAAGGTGAAGTTGGGGTCTACACCAGCATGTTAGTGTAAAAAATAAATTTTTTACACTAACATGCTGGTGTTGCCCTATACTTTTCATTTTGACAAGAGGAAAAAGGGAAAAAAGCCCCCCAAAATTTGTAATGCAATTTCTCCCAACTACAGAGATACCCCATATGTGGGCGCAAAGTGCTCTGGGGGCGCACAACAAGGCCCAGAAGGGAGAGTGCACAATGTACATTTGAGGTGATTTGCACAGGGGTGGCTGATTGTTACAGCGGTTTTGACAAACGCAAAAAAAAAAACCACATGTGACCCCATATCGGAAATTACACCCCTCACGGAATGTAATGAGGGGTGCAATGAGAATTTACACCCCACTGGTGTCTGACAGATCTTTGGAACAGTGGGCTGTGCAAATTAAAAATGTTGTACAGCCCACTGTTCCAAAGATCTGACAGACACCAGTGGGGGGTAAATGCTCACTGTACCCTTTGTTACGTTCCTCAAGGGGTCTAGTTTCCAAAATGGTATGCCATGTGGGGGCTATTTTGCTGTCCTGGCACCATAGGGGCTTCCTGAATGCGACATGCCCCTCGAGCAAAATTTGCTCTCAAAATATTTGACAAATATGACTCCTTCTCTTCTGAGCATTGTAGTTCGCCCGTAGTGCACTTCAGGTCAACTTATGGGGTACCTCCATACTCAGAAGAGATGGGTTTACAAATTTTGGGGGGTATTTTCTGCTATTAACCCTTGCAAAAATGTGAAATTTGGGGGGGGGTAACACACATTTTAGTGAAAATTCTTTTTTTTTTACGTATGCAAAAGTCATGAAACCCCTCTGGGTTATTAAGGCTCACTTTATTCCTTGTTACGTTCCTCAAGGGGTTTAGTTTCCAAAATGGTAGGCCATGTGGGTATTTTTTGCTGTCCTGGCACCATAGGGGCTTCCTAAATGCGACATGCCCCCGAGCAAAATTTGCTCTCAAAAAGCCAAATATGACTCCTTCTCTTCTGAGCATTGTAGTTCGCCCGTAGTCCACTTCAGGTCAACTTATGGGGTACCTCCATACTCAGAAGAGATGGGGTTACAAATTTTGGGGGGTATTTTCTGCTATTAACCCTTGCATACATGTGAAATTTGGGGGGAAACACATTTTAGTGAAATGTTATTTTTATTTTTTTACATATGCAAAAGTCGTGAAACACCTGTGGGGTATTAAGGCTCACTTTATTCCTTGTTACGTTCCTCAAGGGGTCTAGTTTCCAAAATGGTATGCCATGTGTTTTTTTTTTTTTGCTGTTCTGGCACCATAGGGGCTTCCTAAATGCAACATGCCCCCCAAAAACCATTTCAGAAAAACGTACTCTCCAAAATCCCCTTGTCGCCCCTTCCCTTCTGAGCCCTCTACTGCGCCCACTGAACACTTTACATAGACATATGAGGTATGTGCTTACTCGAGAGAAATTGGGCTACAAATACAAGTATACATTTTCTCCTTTTATCCCTTGTAAAAATTCAAAAATTGGGTCTACAAGAACATGCAAGTGTAAAAAATGAAGATTGTGAATTTTCACCTTCACTTTGCTGCTATTCCTGTGAAACACCTAAAGGGTTAAAATGCTGACTGAATGTCATTTTGAATACTTTGGGGGGTGCAGTTTTTATAATGGGGTCATTTGTGGAGTATTTCTAAGATGAAGACCCTTCAAATGCACTTCAAACCTTTGGAAATTGGAAAACTGCTACTGAACTTTGAAGCCCTCTGGTGTCTTCCAAAAGTAAAAACATGTCAATTTTATGATGCAAACATAAAGTGGACATATTGTATATGGGAATAAAAAAAAAATATTTGGAATATCCATTTTCCTTACAAGCAGAGAGCTTCAAATTAGTAAAATGCAAAATGTTCAAATTTTTCATCAAATTTGTGGTCAGATGTGCCAAAAAATGGCCGGGTCCTAAGGTGTAAAATGGCTGGGTCCTTAAGGGGTTAAATGGGTATTCCAGGAAAAAAAACTTTTTTTTATATATATCAACTGGCTTATACAGATAAGTTAAACAGATTTGTAAATTACTTCTATTAAAAAATCTTAATCCTTTCACACTCCTATTTACCCCCAGCCATGCATCACCAAGCCCGGGGGCACCAATTATCGGAGACCCACAACCCTCCCTGAGGACCCCTATGCCCGCAGGGAATTATCCACCAGGCTTGGTACCGTCCCCAGCCTTAACTCAAACCACCTTTCCAGCTACCACAATAACCATACATGCCTCCAAGTCCCTATCCTGCTACCTCTGCTGTGACAAAACATCGGAAAAACTTAGGGCAGGTGGGTGGGAATTCTGCTCATGTGGCCACGCGCCAACTGACCCACCCCCACCCCGTATCTCATATATATATATAACCCCTTGACTCCACCCCTTTCCAGCCCCGCTCACAGACCTCTCTATAACCTTATCCCCTTCCTGGCCACTAGTCTCCCCCTGTCATGTGCCCCTCCACTCCAATACTTTCCATTCCAGGGCTTTCTTGACTAGGGGATATCCTAATTGCTGGCCCTTAAGACTCCCTATACCTTCCCATATACTTTAGAAACGACAGACACATTAGGTACAAGGGCCACAGCAGACCTACTTTTATTTACATAACAATTTAAACATTGTATTAACAAAATTAACCCCCTCCTGTATGAACATCATACAACCAAACCAAATACAAAACACTTTAACTTATACCTGCCCAGGATAAGGACTTGAAGGCACCACTAATTCCAAGGGGGGCCTCCTATTTACCCCTGCCGTGCATCACCGAGCCCGAGGGCACCAATTATCAGAGACCCACAACCCTCCCTGAGGGCCCCCCATGCCCACATGGAATTATCCACCAGGCTGGGTATCAACTCCAGCCTTAACTCAAATCCCCTTTCCAGCTGCAACAATAAGCATTCATGCCTCCAAGTCCCTATCCTGCTACCTCCACAACGGGGCATGTGACCCCTTACACGCCCCCATTCTGTCACAACAACACCGCTCGCTCCACTGCCTCATGAATCCCCAAAGTCCAAAGGTCCATCCCGATATCATTAAGATGAACCCCATCCCCCCCCTTCCAGCTCCTGATGCCTGACCACCAAACTACCTATCATGGGCCACGAACCAACCAGCCACCTTGTTAACTTTAGCCCGCGCCCTATTAACACCAGCCACAGACCTTGCCTGACGCCAAGTCCTCCTCGCCACCATGTCTGACCAAATCAAAATAACACCAGGAAAGGACAACTGCAAACGCAAAATATCAATTTTGATACCCCGCATCAGGGCCCGGGACCTCCAAAATCCCAGATCATTACCAACTAGATGAACCACCAACACATCCGGGGCCCTATCCACACCCACAAACCGGTGCAAATGGCCCAATAAGCCGGACCAAAGCAAACCCCCTTTATCCAACCACCTTACCTGGAATTCCAGCCGAGGAAAACCCAGCTGCATGCCATTAGGCCGAACCCCTCCCCCCCCCGGACACATAGGAGTAACCGTCGATCCACACCAGGCAAGGCACAGCAAAGAAAAGCAAAGAAAAACAAAACACAGACAATACAAGCAAAGAAACAGAAAAACAGCACATCATAACAAATGAGGTTTAACATAAATGCGATACCTCTCAGACTTCCACCTTCCAATGCATCGAATCACCCCCGGCCCCAAGCCTCAGTAGTCGCCCCAATGCGGAAGGAATGCAAACTAAAGTCCACATCCCGCCACCAAATGACACTTCCTAAATACCCCCGTGAACTGAAAGCGTGAAAGAAATCCCCCATCAGCATGAACCAATAAAGCTAAGTCTCCACTTATTTTTTATTTTTTTGCAAAACGCCCAGAAAAACACCAATTCTGCCGCGTGGCATTTTTTAAATCAAAAAACGCTGCGGCCAGATGTTAGCTGTAAATCAATAAGAAATCGCAAATTTCTAATTCCACTTGGCTTTTTTTAATCCTTTTGGCGTTTTTCTTTTCCTTTTTTGGCGTTTTTTTCAGCTCCTTGGCGTTTTGAAAAAAAACGCTGTATCTCGCTCAAACTGGTGTTTTTTCTCAAAATTGTGGCGTTTTGGTCCAATAGAAGTCTATGGGAGTGATAGAACGCCATGCTAGTTTTGCATTTGGCGTTTTTATTGGCGTTTTTTCACCTGTGAAAAAAAGGGGCTGTTCCCAGGAAGAGGAACAGCAGCCATTTTCTCTTTAGTCAGCCAAAAGTTTTATTCAGAGGCTGGACATTGTTGGTTGTGTGCATATTTTTGAGCAGCATGCCACCCCGCATCTCATTTAATGTAGACAAGCTTATTCAGCTTGTAAGTATACTTCTTTCTGTATGTGAGTTTGTTATTTAGGACCATTAGTGTATGTTTAAGTGTGTGTTATGTGGGGTTTGGTGTTTTTTGTGTGTGTGGTGGGTAAGGTAAAGTGGGTCCTTATATATATTTTTAAAATTTTTAATTAACAAAAGAGTTACCTTAATGTATATTTATTTATCCAGTGCATTTTTAGTAACTTTTACAAAAAGCCAAGCTACAAAGGATCATCCCAATGTGTTTTTCTTGTTGGTTTTTAAAGTACACACATGACAATATTCTTACTTTTATAATGTTGTGTGCTGTTATTATTTTGAGACTATGTGAACATTACAGTTATGTATATTTGTGTGTGCTCATTACCAAAGCAATGTTGCTAATGTGTGTTTTACTTCTCATAATTCTTGCGTTGTTTCATAAATTTTAAAATGGATTACTTACACAAATTATAGGTGGAAGCACATTCCATTTTATGGGACAAGTCCCTTGAGGCACATAAGGATCGTTTTTTGAAGGAGGAGGCATGGGCCGAGGTATTCAAGGGTCTTTTTGCCACATGGGATAGCAAAAATTTCTGGGAGCAAGGGGCAATAGGTTCGTGTTCTCTACTTAAATTTTTTTATCATCCTATTTAGTCCAATATTGTTAAAAGTCAAGTAGACTGTTGCCCATAGCAACCAATTACCTTGCATTTTTTTGGGAGAATATTGGGGGGCATTTACTAATCTTTTACTATGTAGTCTGGTTTTTACCCTGTTTTTTTCTACTTCATTTTTGACTATGTGCGACAAATTTACTAAATTGTTGCACGGCATTAATAAATTTGGCACACATAGGCAAAAGTGGGAAATTTACTTCATGTAGTAGAAAAAATAGTCTGTTCCTTTTTCCTGCTGTCTGAATAGGTTTGGCTGCTGGTTTCCTTCTGGATCTTTTGTTTTTGAGTTTTTTTTTAGCTTATTCACCACATCTAAATAATTCAATAACTACAGTGGTCCCTCAAGTTACAATATTAATTGGTTCCAGGAAAACCATTGTAAGTTGAAACCATTGTATGTTGAGACCATAACTCTATGGAAACAGGGTAATTGGTTCTAAAGGCACCAAAATGTCATCCAAAAATAGGAAAAAGTGACAAAGAAAAATAAGTAGATAACTGATATAGATAAAGCAAATCCTTACATATAAAAGTAATAAAGATCTGCTGGGAGCTGTAAATCACTGTCTATGTCAGTGTTTCCCAAGCAGGGAGCCTCCAGCTGTTGCAAAACTATAACTCCCAGCATGCCTGGACAGCCAAAGGCTGTCCGGGCATGCTGGGAGTTGTAGTTTTGCAAAAAATGGGGCCACCCTGCTTGGCAAACACTGGTCTATGTAGAGGACAGGAGCTTCTTCAGGGGTCCTGTACAGTACAGGCAATGTCCAAAACAAGTAATGGAGTTGCCCTCACCTGGTGTCCAAAAGAGCAGCTAACCCTGATACAGGTAAAGTGTACAGAACATGTAATACCAGTCAGTGCATACACTTCAGTAATACAGGGGTTTTACCAGTGAATGCCCATTTTGATTGGTTGGTTCTTCCAGCCATTGACACGTTTTACAGATCTGGACTGTCTGTAGCATTGTATGTTGAGTCTGGTTTCAACTTACGATGGTCCAGAAAAGACCATTGTATGTTGAAACTATTGTATGTTGAGGCCATTGTAAGTTGAGGGATCACTGTAAATTGTAGTCATGGCTCAGAAGTGGTAAACGGCGTTTAGTGTGTGTGTGTGTGTGTGTTTATTACATTTTTTTAACACAGTTTTTTTCTCCCTAAATGTACTTACACTTTTTTTTTTTTTGGTTACTTCTTCTACAGATCTGTGTATCCTGTGGACTCCTTCGGATTCGGTGGACTACTTCGATGACCAGCGTTTTTCTTTGCTTGATGTTAATAAAATGGTTAACGAGGGCTTGTGGGGGAGTGTTTTTTGTAATAAATTTTTTTTAAAACCTGTTGTGTTTTATTTTTATTTTACTTTACTAGACAGGCTTAGTAGTGGAAGCTGTCTTATAGACTGAGTCCATTACTAAGCCGGGCTTAGCGTTAGCCACAAAAACAGCTAGCGCTAACCCCCAATTATTACCCCGGTACCCAACACCACAGGGGTGCCGGGAAGAGCCGGTACCAACAGGCCCGGAGCGTCAAAAATGGCGCTCCTGGGCCTAGGCGGTAACAGGCTGGCGTTATTTAGGTTGGGGAGGGCCAGTAACAATGGTCCTCGCCCACCCTGGTAACGTCAGGCTGTTACTGTTTGGTTGGTATTTGGTTGAGAATAAAAATAGGGGGACCCTATGCGTTTTTTTAATATATTTAATTATTTATTTAAAAAAAAAAACGCATAGGGTCCCCCCTATTTTCATTCTCAGCCAAATACCAACCAAACAGTAACAGCCTGACGTTCCCAGGGTGGGCGAGGACCATTGTTACTGGCCCTCCCCAGCCTAAATAACGCCAGCCTGTTACCGCCTAGGCCCAGGAGCGCCATTTTTTGACGCTCCAGGCCTGTTGGTACCGGCTCTTCCCGGCACCCCTGTGGCGTTGGGTACCGGGGTAATAATAGGGGGTTAGCACTAGCTGTTTTTGTGGCTAGCGCTAAGCCCAGGTTAGTAATGGACTCTGTCTATAAGACAGCTTCCACTACTAAGCCTGTCTAGTAAAGTAAGAAAAAAACACAACAGGTTTTAAAAAATTTTTATTACAAAAAACACTCCCCCACAAGCCCTCGTTAACCATTTTATTAAAATCAAACAAAGAAAAACGCTGGTCATCGAAGTAGTCCACCGAATCCGAAGGAGTCCACAGGATAAACGGATCTGAAATGAGAAGAAAACAAAAAAATGGGTTAGTACATTTATTATCACCTGCTCACACATCTCCCGCCCCGCACAACTACAACTGCCAGCATGCCCTTACAGTAAGGACATGCTGGGAGTTGTAGTTGTGTGGTGCAGGAGATGTGTGAGCAGGTGATAATAAATGTGACAAGCTTGTCCCCTGCCCCCAGCTGCAGGACTACAACTCCCAGCATGCCCTTACAGTAAGGTGGGGCGGAGGCCGGGCACAGTGTTTCCCAACCTGGGACTTGTAGTTTTGCAACATCTGGAGGCACCCTGGTTGGGAAACACTGTTTTAGGCCAGTGTTTCCCAACCAGGGTGCCTCCAGATGTTGCAAAACTACAAGCCCCAGCATGCCTGGACAGTCAAAGGCTGTCTAGGCATGCTGGGAGTTGTAGTTTTGCAACATCTGGAGGCAACCTGGCTGGGAAACACTGGCCTAAAACAGTGTTTCCCAACCAGGGTGCCTCCAGATGTTGCAAAACTACAAGCCCCAGCATGCCTGGACAGTCAAAGGCTGTCCAGGCATGCTGGGAGTTGTAGTCTTGCAACATCTGGAGGCACCCTGGTTGGGAAACACTGGCCTAAAACAGTGTTTCCCAACCAGGGTGACTGTTTTAGGCCAGTGTTTCCCAACATCTGGAGGCACCCTGGTTGGGAAACACTGTTTTAGGCCAGTGTTTCCCAACCAGGGTGCCTCCAGATGTTGCAAAACTACAACTCCCAGCATGCCTGGACAGTCAAAGGCTGTCTAGGCATGCTGGGAGTTGCAGTTTTGCAACATCTGGAGGCAACCTGGCTGGGAAACACTGGCCTAAAACAGTGTTTCCCAACCAGGGTGCCTCCAGATGTTGCAAAACTACAAGTCCCAGCATGCCTGGACAGTCAAAGGCTGTCTAGGCATGCTGGGAGTTGTAGTTTTGCAACATCTGGAGGCAACCTGGCTGGGAAACACTGGAATAAAACAGTGTTTCCCAACCAAGGTGCCTCCAGATGTTGCAAAACTACAAGTCCCAGCATGCCTGGACAGTCAAAGGCTGTCTAGGCATGCTGGGAGTTGTAGTTTTGCAACATCTGGAGGCAACCTGGCTGGGAAACACTGGCCTAAAACAGTGTTTCCCAACCAGGGTGCCTCCAGATGTTGCAAAACTACAAGTCCCAGCATGCCTGGACAGTCAAAGGCTGTCTAGGCATGCTGGGAGTTGTAGTTTTGCAACATCTGGAGGCAACCTGGCTGGGAAACACTGGAATAAAACAGTGTTTCCCAACCAAGGTGCCTCCAGATGTTGCAAAACTACAAGTCCCAGCATGCCTGGACAGTCAAAGGCTGTCTAGGCATGCTGGGAGTTGTAGTTTTGCAACATCTGGAGGCAACCTGGCTGGGAAACACTGGCCTAAAACAGTGTTTCCCAACCAGGGTGCCTCCAGATGTTGCAAAACTACAAGTCCCAGCATGCCTGGACAGTCAAAGGCTGTCTAGGCATGCTGGGAGTTGTAGTTTTGCAACATCTGGAGGCAACCTGGCTGGGAAACACTGGCCTAAAACAGTGTTTCCCAACCAGGGTGCCTCCAGATGTTGCAAAACTACAAGTCCCAGCATGCCTGGACAGTCAAAGGCTGTCTAGGCATGCTGGGAGTTGTAGTTTTGCAACATCTGGAGGCAACCTGGCTGGGAAACACTGGAATAAAACAGTGTTTCCCAACCAAGGTGCCTCCAGATGTTGCAAAACTACAAGTCCCAGCATGCCTGGACAGTCAAAGGCTGTCTAGGCATGCTGGGAGTTGTAGTTTTGCAACATCTGGAGGCAACCTGGCTGGGAAACACTGGCCTAAAACAGTGTTTCCCAACCAGGGTGCCTCCAGATGTTGCAAAACTACAAGCCCCAGCATGCCTGGACAGTCAAAGGCTGTCCAGGCATGCTGGGAGTTGTAGTCTTGCAACAACTGGAGGCACCCTGGTTGGGAAGCCTGCGCAACTTACCGGCTTCCGTAGGATCCAGCGCTGCACGACACTGCCGCGCGACAGTGCCGCGCGACAGTGCCGCGCGACGATCTCCGACAGCGATCGTCGCTGGAGCCTCGGAAGGGTAAGTGAACCTCTTCGCCGGTCCCCTTCAGCTGTTTAGTTTTGCAACAGCTGGAGGACTACAGTTTACAGACCACAAACCAGGGGTCTGCAAACTGTGGCCCTCCAGCTGTTGCAAAACTACAACTCCCAGCATGCCTGGACAGCCAATGGCTGTCCAGGCATGCTGGGAGTTGTAGTCTTGCAACATCTGGAGGCACCCTGGTTGGGAAACACTGTTTTAGGCCAGTGTTTCCCAACAAGGGTGCCTCCAGCTGTTGCAAAACTACAACTCCCAGCATGCCCGGACAGCCAATGGCTGTCCAGGCATGCTGGGAGTTGTAGTCTTGCAACATCTGGAGGCACCCTGGTTGGGAAACACTGTTTTAGGCCAGTGTTTCCCAACAAGGGTGCCTCCAGCTGTTGCAAAACTACAACTCCCAGCATGCCCGGACAGCCAATGGCTGTCCAGGCATGCTGGGAGTTGTAGTCTTGCAACATCTGGAGGCACCCTGGTTGGGAAACACTGTTTTAGGCCAGTGTTTCCCAACAAGGGTGCCTCCAGCTGTTGCAAAACTACAACTCCCAGCATGCCCGGACAGCCAAAGGGTGTCCAGGCATGCTGGGAGTTGTAGTCTTGCAACATTTGGAGGCACCCTGGTTGGGAAGCTTGCGCAACTTACCGGCTTCCGTAGGATCCAGCGCTGCACGACACTGCCGCGCGACACTGCCGCGCGACAGTGCCGCGCGACGATCTCCGTCAGCGATCGTCGCTGGAGCCTCGGAAGGGTAAGTGAACTTCTTCGCCGGTCCCCTTCAGCTGTTTAGTTTTGCAACAGCTGGAGGACTACAGTTTACAGACCACACACCAGTGGTCTGCAAACTGTGGCCCTCCAGCTGTTGCAAAACTACAACACCCAGCATGCCCTGACAGCCAAAGCCTATGGCTCTCAGGGCAGGAGCCCGGGCTGACATTACAGTGCAGCCGCCCGGGCTCCTCATACGGTCTCCCCGCTACCCCCCTTGTCTCCCGCCCGGGCTCCTCATACGGCCTCCCCGCTACCCCCCCTCCCCTTGTCTCCCGCCCGCGCCGCTCAGCTCCCGCTGCTACAAGACTACAACTCCCAGCGTGTCCTCACTGTAAGGCCATGCTGGGACTTGTAGTCTTGCAACAGCAGACAGATGGGAGTTGTGTGGCGCTGGCAGGTGAGAGGGGGGGTTGTAAATCACTGTAGTGTCCCGGTAGCGCAGTGAGGGTAGCGGGGAGAAAGTATGTCGGAGCCCGGGCGGCAGTAGCTTTTCCTGCTCCATGTTGGAGCTGGAGTAAATTTAGTCAATTTTTATGGCCGTTGCGACAGTTTATTGCGCAACTGCGACTGTCTCAGTTAATAAATTCCTGACCACTGCAAGTCAAAACTGAAAACTTGCGTAAATTAAGCGGGAATTTTTTTTTTGACTTTCTAGCTCTTGCTAGGGAAAGTCGCACAATTTATAGGGTAGGCGCAATTGCGACAATTTTGCGCCAAAAATAGTCAGAAAAAAATGACTAAACCCCTTAGTAAATGCCCCCCATTGTCTCTACATAATGAATGAAACAATCTGATTGTGTCTGACATCAGTCCATTAGTTATGTTTTATACATACCCATTATTTTATTAAATTGTAATATTTATGCCACTATTTTGAATAGGGAATGTGATCCTGAAATCTACAAATCGCAATACGTTTAAAATTCCTTATTTAACAAAAATCTAATTTGGTTTGTGATTTTTACACATTTGATCACTAAAATATTACTGTAAAAATTTGAACATTGCATATGACATTGTTCATACTTTATAAAATGTTAAAAGGTAGTAACATATCTGGTGTCTTGAGTGTGAGTAATGTGAATCCAGTTTGTTGTGGCCCCATTAACCAACAAGGATGATATACATTTGCAGCAAAAATACAGAATATAGCATTACAAATGTGAAGTATACCTTATTAGTCAATATAAAATCCAGAGCCTTGTATTTTGGTTTCCTCACTTGATATTCAATTGCTAATTCATTAAATATTGCACAAACATGTGTCCAATTGTTTGTAATTTTATCTTTGTAGAGGAATCTGTCACTAAAAGATGGCGGTCCCTGCTTGATCGATTCCGTAAGGAATATAACAAGCATGGAGCTAGTGGGAGTGGAGCACCAACGGCCGCAAATTACAAATAGTTCCACCAGCTGATGTTTCTCAACCCGGGCAGAGAGCTCAGACAGTAAGTAACTGTCAATACAAGGTTAATCATCCATGAAAGACAAGACAAATTAATAACCAAACAAATAAGCGTGTCAGTCAGTGGCGTACCAAGGGGGGGGGCGGGGGGGGGGGAGCGGCCCGTCCCGGGTGCCACTCTCAAGGGGGGTGCCAGGGGCGGACTGACCCGCCGCCGCTGCTGCTGAGGTCCGGGACACTCGTCCCAGATCCCCAGCTGACAGCGCTACATTCTCCTGTATGCGCGATACACGCACATACAGGAGAAGGCGTCCCCTCTGTGTGAGCCGCATCTGCAGTTACACAGAGGAGACGTGACCTCCGCCCCCACGCAGCACGCAGTACAGGCGCCGGTGACGTCACTCATCGGCGCCTGTACTGTGGAGGGGAGAAGATGCGGGCCCTGCAGCTGAGGAGATCGCTGCGTGGGAAATCAGGTGAGCATCCTTTTTTTTTTTTTTCTTTGCATTTACCTATAGGGAAGGGGGGGGAGGGGGGGTGCTCTGCATTTACCTATAGGGAAGGGGGGGGGGGGGAGAGGGGGGGTGCTTTGCATTTACCTATAGGGAAGGGGGGGGGAGAGGGGGGGTGCTCTGCATTTACCTATAGGGAAGGGGGGGGGGGGTGCTCTGCATTTACCTATAGGAAAGGGGGGAGAGGGGGGGGTGCTCTTTATTTACCTATAGGGAAGGGGGGGGAGAGGGGGGTGCTTTGCATTTACCTATAGGGAAGGGGGGGGAGAGGGGGGGGTGCTCTGCATTTACCTATAGGGAAGGGGGGGTGCTCTGCATTTACCTATAGGGAAGGGGGGGAGAGGGGGTGCTCTGCATTTACCTATAGGAAAGGGGGGAGAGGGGGGGTGCTCTGCATTTACCTATAGGGAAGGGGGGGGGAGAGGGGGGTGCTCTGCATTTACCTATAGGAAAGGGGGGAGAGGGGGGGTGCTCTGCATTTACCTATAGGGAAGGGGGGAGAGGGGGGGTGCTCTGTATTTACCTATAGGGAAGGGGGGGGAGAGGGGGGGGTGCTCTGCATTTACCTATAGGGAAGGGGGGAGAGGGGGTGCTCTGCATTTACGTAAAGGGAAGGGGGGGAGAGGGGGTGCTCTCCATTTACCTAGAGGGACGGGGGGGGGGCTCTGCATTTACCTATAGGGAAGGGGGGGTGCTCTGCATATACCTATAGGGAAGGGGGAGGGGGGGTGCTCTGCATTTACCTATAGGGAAGGGGGGGGAGAGGGAGGGGGGTGCTCTGCATTTACCTTTAGGGAAGGGGGGAGGGGGGTGCTCTGCATTTACATAAAGGGAAGGGGGGAGAGGGGGTGCTCTCCATTTACCTAGAGGGACGGGGGGCTCTGCATTTACCTATAGGGAAGGGGGGGGGTGCTCTGCATATACCTATAGGGAAGGGGGAGGGGGGGTGCTCTGCATTTACCTATAGGGAAGGGGGGGAGAGGGAGGGGGGTGCTCTGCATTTACCTTTAGGGAAGGGGGGGGTGCTCTGCATTTACGTAAAGGGAAGGGGGGAGAGGGGGTGCTCTCCATTTACCTAGAGGGACGGGGGGGGGGGGGGCTCTGCATTTACCTATAGGGAAGGGGGGGTGCTCTGCATATACCTATAGGGAAGGGGGAGGGGGGTGCTCTGCATTTACCTATAGGGAGGGGGGGGGTGCTCTGCATTTACCTATAGGGAAGGGGGGGAGAGGGGGGTGCTCTGCATTTACCTAAAGGGAAGGGGGGGGGGAGGGGGGGTGCTCTGCATTTACCTATAGGGGAGAGGGGGGTGCTGTGCATTTACCTATAGGGAAGGGGGAGAGGGGGGGTGCTCTGCATATATTTTTGTATTTTTTTTAACTTACGGCGGTTCCACGGTATATAACTGTATTCTCCCCCCCCCAAATCATGTGACCCGCCAGCGCTATTCTGCTCCCCCCAATTAATGATCAGCCCAGCGGGGTACTACTCACATATGTCAAGCACTGCCCTCCTCCTCTTTGTTGGGGGCCTCCGGCGATGGAACTCACTGTACGCCAGTGGTCTCCAACCTGCGGACCTCCAGTTGTTGCAAAACTACAACTCCCAGCATGACTGTCCGGGCATGCTGGGAGTTGTAGTTTTGCAACAGCTGGAGGTCCGCAGGTTTGAGACCACTGCTGTACGCTGTATACCTATGCCCGGGCTGCAAAAGATACAGAAAATAAACTTAACTCACCCACGTCGGCCGCACGCTGGGGACGGGAACGCCGGACAGCCGTCAGCCTATCACCGGCCAGAGCGATGCCCCGACCCTGCCAGTGATAGGCGGAGCCCACTGTCATGTAAGAAGCCGGCTTCTTACATGACAGTGGGCTCAGGCTATCACTGGCCAGGGCAGGGCATCGCTCTGGCCGGTGATAGGCTAACGGCTGTCCGGCGTTCCCGTCCCCAGCGTGCGGCCGACGTGGGTGAGTTAAGTTTATTTTCTGTATCTTTTGCAGCCCGGGCATAGGTATACAGCGTACAGCAGTGGTCTCAAACCTGCGGACCTCCAGCTGTTGCAAAACTACAACTCCCAGCATGCTGGGAGTTGTAGTTTTGCAACAACTGGAGGTCCACAGGTTGGAGACCACTGGCGTACAGAGAGTTCCATCGCCGGCTGTCCGGGAATGCTGGGAGTTGTAGTTTTGCAACATCTGGAGTTCTGCAGGTTGGAGACCACTGGCGTACAGTATAGAGTTCCGGCACCCGGCGGCCCCCAACAAAGAGGAGGAGGGCAGTGCTTGACATATGTGAGTAGTACCCCGCTTGGCTGATCATTAATTGGGGGGAGCAGAACAGTGCTGGCGGGTAACATAGGATTAGTTCCCAGATGTGGGGACAGCGCTGTGCTAGGCTGATAATACATTCCCGAGGGGGAGGGGCCCAACCGGTATTGCGGTATGGGGGAAAATCCATATCGTGCAGCCCAAAAAATGTGGTATTCGGTATGAACTGGTATACAGCCCAGCCCTAAATATACCTATGGGAAAGAGGGGGGGGGGGGGGTGTAGCTCTGCATACACCTATGGGAAAGAGGGGGGGGGTGTAGCTCTGCATATACCTGTGGGAAAGAGGGGGGTGTAACTCTGCATATACCCATGGGAAAGAGGGGGGGGGGGTGTAACTCTGAATATACCTATGGGAAAGAGGGGGTTACCTGGCTACCTACCTACCTGCCCTTTTAATGTGCAGGACACCAAGGAGGGCATTACTACAGTTTGTGGGCCTATAGATGGGAAGATTGTGTAGAGGAGGGCACTGAAAATATGCAGAGTCTGACATGTTTTTCCTGCAGATGTTAAAAGATCCACATGGAGGTCTTATCCGGACGGAGAAGAAAAGGAAAGAGGACGCCGCTGATCAGAAAAGATGTAATTGGGAGTCCCAAAATGTAACTGTAATCGCTTATATGGTATACACATCCTGTGTACAGCTGATATCTACCGCCATATGGTCCTGTATATAATCACTTATATTGTATACAGATCCTTTATAGTATACTGGTCTGAGTATAGTGGTATTATTCAGTACAGTATGGGGGTATTATCCAGTTATTGTGTGGTGGTATATATTTACTCCTTGTATACCAGTATGATCCAGAAATTTATGGAAATCATGGAAATTTACCTACGTCAAAGTGTTTCTTATATATATAAATTTTTGTTTATTGTGTGTGGGATTCGGGTGGAATAGGAGCGTGGCAGAAGATTGACGAGCTGCAGAGCCTAGCAGGGGCCCTTGCCTTTTTTTGGTCCGGGGGCCCCGAGTGTTGTCAGTCCGCTAATGGGGGGAGGGGAGGGAGGGGGTGTAATTAAGGGGGGGTGCGTGTGTGTGTGTGTGTGGGGGGGGGGGTGCCAAACAAAGGGTCCGCCCCGGGTGCCAAATGCTCTAGGTACGCCCCTGCTGTCAGTGTTCCGAAAAATTTAAATAATCGTTAATCCTTTTTTTGATACATTGTAGAACAGAGAGCAACATGGATTTTGTGTCCGAGGAAGAAGGTTTGGCTGCCACACAAGAAACCCATGATGAACAGGGCACACAAACCACTACCGATGAGGGACACTTAACTCCTGAGGAACAAGAACCATCCCTCATTTTGGAGGAAAATGAGCCCATGCCACAACCAGTGTTGTTGGATTCAACAGATGTAGGGGAAGACGGTGAGGTTGCAGGGCAGAGTGAAAGCGAAGTCCCCAGGTCAACATCCCCTATTGTGCGTGTTACTTTACCTGCAGCAAGGCCATACCAATGCACAAGTATGCGTCGCAGAGTCCATCCTGATCAGGATTTAAATAATGAAATCATCTCTGGTACACCGTCAGCGGACGGAGGATGATAGTGACGCATTTGGTAGGGTGCTAGCACAGAGATTGCGGGTAATGGATTTACCAACTAGAACACGATGCATGACCTTTACACTAAGCTGCACCGACTATTTTGTCCCACCATACCATCCCCCTTCCGCACCAAACTTACTGCTTCACATGATGACCAAGTGCACTCCATCAGCTCAAAACAGGAGAGGGGAAGAACCTGCTTGCAGGGACTGTGCTACGCAAACAGAGTGGCATCACATGAAGCACACTATGTTTCCCCCTACAAGACCTCAGTTTTTTTATTCATCAGATGCTTCACAGTATGCTATTAGGAACGAAGCTCAGATGTATGGGCCATATCCTGAGAGCCATTCAACACCACAATACCAGCAACCAAACCCTCCTGTTCCACCTCCTCACCAGCAACATAGTGAAGTTTACCTGACTTTACCGCTTCACTAAGATCCACACAAGACTATTTTTTTTTATTTTTTAAAATGTTCACATTGTTATGTTGTGTATAATGTTAAACACACTTTATGTTATGTGTTTTTGTTTTTGTTTGTTTTAGACCATGAGGGTCTGTTTGTCTTAATTTTGGCCCTCATTTGGCAAATTATTGACCAGTATGGTCTTAATTTTCTTTTGAAAAAATCTTTTCAACAAACTCCTGTGTCCAGTGTTTCTTTATTTTTTCCGGTAATCCCTATAAATTTTTTTTTAAAATTTAAAAAAAAATGATTAGTATTGCTTCATACTAACCAAAAAAACAAAAAAAAACAAAAAAAAAAACATTAAGATTAACTACCAGAAAGACACACCTGTTGCCTGGGCACCGAACCTTCAGGAGACAAGAAATAATCTGCACAACGATCTCGCACACGTAAACCACTTGAATATGGCCTAGATGTATTCCAGCTGATCGAGGTGGGAAAGGATGCAAGATTTTCTTCAAAATCTATCTCCAAACCATCATGGTCTCGGACATAGTTATGAAGAACACAGCATGCTTTCACCACTTGATCAACGGTCTCTACATTTAAGCAGAAGACGTGTCTGTCTTTGCAATAAAGTTCCAAGTCTTGTTGAGCCATCCAGATGGCTAACAACTCTTTCAGATTACTTGACCTGTTCACTAGAGCGGGACTCCATCTCCCTTCTATGAAAGCTTTTCTGAGTGGACTCCCCAACCGTGAGCGCTGGCATCCGTGGTAATGATCCTGGGGTCTGTTTGATGCCAGTGTACACCCTTTACAAGATTTTGGAGGGAAAACCACCATCTTAGCTGGGTCTTTAATTCCGATGGAAGATAAATTTTTGTCTAAGGAGGTTTGCTTTTTGTCAGATACCCTAGAATCCACTTCTGGAGGGGTCTGGAGTGGTACTGAGCACAAGCCACCGTCGGGATTGAAGATCGTAACAATCCTAGGACCGACATGGCAAATCTCAGAGTACAACTTTTGAGAGTAAGAAGTAGATGAATCTGATCCTGTATCTTTTGGATCTTTTATCTGAGAAGAGAGGACTGTTGGGCTACTGAATCCAAGAGGATTCCTAAAAAGACCTTCCTGCCACTTGGTAGCAAGTCGGATTTGTCTAGGTTCAAGATCCAGCCCAGATCCTGAAGGGCCTGAGCCGTTCTTTTTATGTAGGTAAAGAACAGAGTCCGCCACAATCAATATGTCATCCAAATAAGGTATTACCAGAATTTTCTCTTTCTGAGAACTGCCACCACCTCCGCTATCACTTTTGTGAAAATGCAGGGGGGGGGGGGGGGGGGGGGGGCAAGGAAAGCCCGAAGGGCAGACAACAAATTGAAAATGGTGGACTCTTCCGTCCCACTGGACGGCGAATCTTAGAAGGGGTTGTGAGTCTATGTGGATAGGGAGGTGGTAATACGCGTCCCTGAGATCTATTGTGGCCATGACTGCACTGTCTTTTATGAGATGAATGGCTGACCTCACGGTCTCCATCCTGAATTTCCAGTATGTAACTAATCTGTTTTAAGGGTTTTAGATTGATGATAGTCCTGAATTTCCCCTTTGGCTTCTTAATTAGAAACAGATGGGAATAATGACCTGAACCTCTCTGGTTTCTTGAGACCTCTATGACCACCCCTAAACTCAATAGATTCTGGACCCCCTGAATGATTAGGGCTAGGGAACCTGGGGATTTGGTTATCACAAATCTTTGGGGAGGGGGAGAGAAGAACTCTACCCTGTAACCCTCTTGGATTATGTTGACTATCCAAGGAATGGGAATCATTGATTCCCAAATGTGGGCGAAGGATGACAATCTCGCCCCTAGCAAAATGGCGTCATTGTTTACCTCCACCAGCGCTAGACTGGTTGGGGTTAAATAAGAAGCCTCTCCCTCTACCTCCTTTTCCATAGGAACAACAGCCTGTTTTGCCCTTACCTCTATAGGGCTGATTAGTTTGAAAAAAGAGGCGAAAGGAGGTCTTTTTTGGTTGAGCTTTCTCTTTGGGAAAACATTTTTTATTGTTCAAGGCTTTAGCCAGGATATTATCTAAGTCAACTCCCAAAACAAATTGTCCATGAAATGAAAGGATGGCCGATTTGTTTTTTTGTCCAGGTTTTTAACCAGAGCACCCTTCTTGAAATATTTGACAGGAAAACTGTGCGGGCAGATAATCTGACAGATTCTGCAGATGCATCTGCAAGAAAATTGGTAGCCATTTTAAGAATAGGGAGACTTTCAATTATATCCTCTTTAGGGGTATTGCCCTCTAAGCGTAGCTGAAGTTGGTCAATCCACACACCCAAGGTTCTAGCTACACAAGTGGAGGCTACATTAGTCATTAATGATCTTATGAATGTTCGGATGAACAGGGAAGGAGGGAGATTACATTCACCTAGGCCTCCGAATAACTCATCCTGAATGGTTTTAACCTCTTGTACCTCCTCAAGGTTAAGGGTGGCTCCTAACCGCTTCAATGAGTTCCTCAATGTCCTCTGGATTAAACAGAATTTTTTTTTTTTTTTTTGCCCGTATCCTCTTCTTCTTGTGGGCTGTCTACACATTCACACTCCTCAATATCCTGATGAGACGTATTATCATCAGAGTCGGAGAAGAGATTATTTTAGTTTTTTTGATTGGATCTTTTTTTAGATCCAGACAGGACCGTCTGACTTAAAGAAGAGGATTTAAAAGCCTGGATTTCAGACTGAATCATAGATCTAATATCTTTCATAATATCCGGAGTTTCCTCCGACTAAATTGGCAACACATTTTTAAAATAACGTTTTTTTTTAAGACAACTGAGGTTCCTTATTACAGATGACACATTTTCTACGGAAATCAAAGGAGTATCCTTTTCTCCCTAAATATAAAAGGGAGGAAAGGATCAGACAGTAATTCTGAAGGTAGGCCAGGGTATAACCCTATAGGCCCTCATTACTCACGGTTACCCTGATCTGCACGGGTTCAACCTCAGCGCCCCTGACCGGTGTAGACATCCTGGAAAAACAACTGTAGCAGCAGAAATTGCTTCGGCTGTGACAGATAGCACAATATATCCTGTGGTGGGTAACAGGACATGGCAACTGCAGTGCTGTAGCTGGTCCCTGTGGCGTTAGTGGCGTCGTGCTTTGGTAGCGGAGTGGTTTCTCTATAGAGCTTACTCCTTTAGAGTAAGCATCCTTTCAATTCCTCATGTTTCTATATACATGGGGATTTTTGGCTTCTCTTCCGGCCAGGTGTGACGTCAGAAGCCATACACGAGGCCGGACGGGCGCTCCGGAGGACTCCAACATCACCAGAAGTGACGTTTTACCATCGGGTTAGTGATGCCGCCGTTCACCGGTTGGCACGGGACCAGAAGGCAGGACCTGAGGACCGCGATCCGACCCCTATCAAGTCTCCCCTGCCTAAGGCCGCCTGGGTGCCGCAAGGGGAGACAGAAAAAATAAAAATCATCTTCATCTCGGACAGGAACCGCCGGCATAAAATAGGTATTTAGCAGAAGAGAGCTCTCCTGCACTCTCAGAGGTTCCTTCCCTAATCGGGACAGGAAAAAACACTGGGAATGGAGAGGAAGGGGTGGGGTTTTAAACTCTCAGGTGTTTTTCCTGACCCAATTAGGCAGGTGCAATCTCCGGGTGCTGTCATTGAGACGACTTGGGAAATATATATATATATATATATATATTTAAATTTTAAAATCACTTCAAATAAACATAGGTTAAGCTGAACATAAAAAGGGAAATAACTTCTCAAAGTCTGGTACCAAACGGATGAAGTGCCTTCATAACACATCCACCAATGGAGAGGATGGACACAGTATCTGTGTCTCCTACGAGTTATAGGCTTAAAATAAAAATTAACTCAACAAAAAAATACAATTTTTCAGTTTAAAAACATTTCTCACAAAAATATCTTAAAAAAAATAAAAATAAAAACATGCATCAACTGGATCCTGCGTGCCAAAAGCGACAGCAAACAATTTGCTGCATCATTGGGGGCCAATCTTCCAGGCGGATCAGACATTCTGAATCAACAATGCCTTCAAAACCACTAAAACACCAAAAATGCATCCGCCGGGGTAGATTTAAGTAGAACTCTACAAAGGAAATTACATCATGAGGGGGCAGATACCTTCCATTAATCTTAATCCCTTTTAGCTGTGTACGAAATAGAATTGGAAAGACAGGAAAAACTGCCACGTTAAAAAAGATGCTATTTCCACACAAATGAAAAAACGCCAGAAAAAAACACCAGATGCAGGACATTGCACTGGCGGTTTTTCATGTGTTTTTTTAATCCCTAAAAATGCAGGACAAAAAACCAAAGTGGAGACTTAGCCTTATGGCCCACCGCCCACAGGGCGCACCTCCATAAACCTATAAAAACAAGCCAATGGACACATAGGCGAACCCCCCAGTGGAGAAAATCAAATCGTCAACCCCTTCCCCGACCCGCCTGGTCCGTCTTGGACCGCCGCACCAGAGATGTCAGCAGAGAGCACATATGCCAGACAGAAAAGAACAACTCGACTTCAGCAGCTGATAATTATTGAAAGGATTAAGATTTTTTAATAGAAGTAATTTTCAAATCTGCTTAACTTTCTAAAGCCAGTTGATATAAAAAATAAAGTTTTTTCCTGGAATACCCCTTTAACTTTTTTTTTTTAATGTCCCCATAGGGGACTATTTATAGCAATCATTTGATTGCTAACGTGGTAGCCCTTGGGGGGGTGTATGGTAGTGGTGGTATGGTATCGGTATATGAGGGGTTAATGTTAACCCTATAGTTCGTGACACCAGGCTGAGGGCTGGTATGCTGAGGTAACGCTCCGGCCTATCGCCGCCCTTCCCAGTAACGATAGGCGCATGAAATGACTGAAGGTCCACAAGGAGATTGAACTTGAACAACTTTACTTAAGTGTTTGCGATACATCCAAGGCACAGTAACAGTCTCATGCAAACAGTCCTTATATCGCTCAGTGACTGACAGTTGTTGCGGACCTTGAGCTATTTAGAAAGTCTTTGAATTTAGGGTAGATATTTGCAGATCCGTCCGGATTTAGGGGTTATATTAGGTCCGGTGATGCTGTAGAGTGTCTGGGGATTGATACACTCTCTATTCTGAATTACTCAGCCGTTGCCACAAGGCTCGGGCCTAACTCACTGCGATAGTTGCTGCGCAGATCCTTCTTGTTTGACAGCCCATGAACAAGAGAGACATCCTTACTGTTTGGCTGCGCAGGAACAAGAGAGAGAAAACATGGCCGCCACTCCCTTATATGGGCAGGGGGCGGGGTGAATCCGATTGGTCCGAACATCTGTCATTCACCATTACAGAGAGTAATGGGATTGCTTACGTCACAGGGCCTCCAAAGGTCCTTAGGCCGAATACCATAGAGTTTACCTTGTCACATGACCCGCAGGTCCTGCAACGCTATGGAACCGGTAATTAACCATTTATTTACATATTTTACTATATTTACATCAACCTTACATAAATTACTAGGCTATTAGTTGGAATAGAGGCGACAAGTGGTAGGCTACCCAACAGGGATCCCTACGTCCTAGGGACTCTGGCTATGTAGACCAAGACACACACAAAGGGACCGCATAGGATGCGGTACCGGGACACCACACTAATACTGTTCAGTGCTATGCATAGGCATCTTTTTCTCTGCTTGATTTCAGACCAGAGGAGAAGACCCCAAGAGAGTGGCAGAGGCAGGTGAGGGGACCTCCGTCCGCCATTTTGGATGATCACTGGATAACCGCATTGCCACAAATGCCGTGATCTATATTGATCATGGCATCTGAGGAGTTAATGACAGACATCAGTGCGATCGTTGATTTCCACAATTACTAGCGGGTCAATGGCTGCTGATAGCAGCCGGGACCTGCCGTGCATGATACGAGTATCAGTCCGGTGCTCACATCATGTACAGGATGTAAATATACATCCTGGTGCGTTAAGTCCAATGGCTTCAGGACACACATTTGTATCCTTTGTCCTTAAGGGGTTAACAGGCATGCCCGGAATGACAGTCGCAGGACTGCTCGGAAATTCACCATCTCATAGACGGCTATGTATTTCTGAGCAGAATACACAGGAGAAACACACGTCTATTCTTTAGCCAGAAGGCCGGGATGCAAAGGGTGAGTGCCAAAGGTGAAGAGTGTGTGGTGCAGTGTGTTCACTCTTTTTAAAGCCGAGGTACGTGCTCTCAAATCACCCAAGTGCAAGTAAAAAGTGCAAGTGTTCACACAAAAAAACATGCACGAGGATGCGGTCTATCGCAAGCCCTTCTCCGAAAGGAGAGAGGCCCCCCAACAAACCAAGCCCTTCGCCTCCGGGCAAAAAGGCACCTGCAAGGTTCCAGGTACAATGTCCCCTTTCGCCGAAGCTACTCAGGGACCGAAAGTGTTCCCAGCAGACAACTAGGCGTTAACCAGGTTGTTACCAAGGAACCAGTAAAACCAGTTTGACATCCTACCAAAACAGGGTTGCCACGGGGTATAGCCGGGAAGTGAGGAACCTCATGGCCACACACACCTCCCCTAGGCCAGCAGGAGGGACACCCAGAAGGGCTACCGCACCCTACCAAATCCTAGCGGATAAACAGAACACAAAAAGTGGACACAGTGACAAAAGGAATAAAGAAATAAATAAGTGGATGTGCGCAGTGTATAATACTGCCCGGACATCCGACCGGATCTATAAAAATTTCCCGATCCTAGCCGGAAGGCCGGGAATCAAAGGGGTGATTGCCAAAGGTGAAGCGTGCATGGTGCAGTGCTTCCACTCAGTGAGCTATTACACCCAGTGAGTTTCGGCACCTCAGGGTCACCACTCCGAGGGACAGAAGTACCTGGGCCTTCAACCCCCTCAGCCTCATAGTGAGACCTGGAGCGAACAGGTCACATCAGAGCAGCTGTCGAGCTGATTCCTCAGAACCCGGAATGCCCCGGGCACCTGCCCCCTCCATGCAGCATCCATCCTACATCAATGGCAGAGACTAGACCACTGATAAGAACAGATACTACACATGATCTTAGCCTAAAGGCCAAGAGCCATATATGCCATCAGAACGCAGCCGCATAAATGTGACACGTGCTGTATGGCGCAACTATACATATATATAGCACAGCCTGTTCCAACTTATTTTGAAAACACTAATTTCGGCTGGGATTACACTTGGCGTGTTTGTCCGAAAAAAACACCATGCTCACTGCGGGCACATGTTATGTTGGAATCAATAGGATAATATGAAATGCCAGACACTAATGGGGTTTTCTTCATCCTTTTATGGCCTTTTTAGGCTATCAAATCTGTGGGAGGCCGAGAGCATGTTTTTTTTTATTTTTTTTTATGAAGTTTTGGTGTTTTTCTTCCCAATGTTTTTAATAGAAATCCTTGAGTCACAAGATGAAAGAATCTGAGAAAAGCCAGGGGGAAAATTATAATAATAATAATAATACACATTGGGGGAGATGTATGAAAACCTGTTTAGAGGTAAAGTTGACCGGTTGCCCATAGCAACCAATCAGATCGCTTCTTTCACGTTTCAGAGGACTTTTTAAAAATAAAAGAAGCGATCTGAATGGTTGCTATGGGCAACTGGTCCACTTTTCCTCTTCATAGGTTTTAATAAATTCCACAAAAGATGGCAGAGAAAAGAAATGAGGGGGCAGTTTTTGGTGTTTTTTTGTTTGGCAAAAAAAAAAAACATCAAACAAGAATTGCATCTGCTCCTAGGCTTAGGCTGGGATTAAACACGATTTATGTGTGGTGTTTTTCAAAGCCCACATTGCTTTATTTTTGGTGCCCCCCCCCCCCTCCTTTCAACGGACGTCTGTCCAGTTGTTGCAAAGCTACAACTCCAAGCATGCTCAGGGCATGCTGGGAGTTGTAGGTTTGCAACAGATGGACAGCCACAGGGGATCAGTGGTGATGTATGTCAATCTAGGACCATTGTGTTTGATCTTGAACCGGCAGCAGGAGCCACGACCACTTTAAATCAGTGGCTTCTGGGATGTCTGACGAGTGACATCCTTCGCTCCAGACCACAACGTCAGGGATGTCACTCGTCAGACGTCCCGGCAGCCAGCGCTGCTCATTGAGCCTGCCAGAGCCGCACTGATCTGTGTAAGAAACCTATGGGTCCAGGCTGTTGGGCCCAAATTATATTACAAATACCGAGCGTCTGGTTAGGAGAAACAAGTATATTGCACCCACAGGGAGTAGCGCCATTTTAATAAAATATTGCCCAAAATCCCTTAGATAACAGTCATACAGAATATATTAGAAAGCTTGTTTGATTTTCAGCCAATCAGAGAGCAGCACTAATGAAATAGAACTCTCAGGAGGTAACAGCGTGTCACACATGTGATGTCATAACCATTGTCCACCAGAGAGCAGCACTGAGCAGATATAACACTGCTCCTGCTCATTCTTCATCAGTGAGGGGCTGATGCTGGACACTGTAGGGGCCGAGAATGCAAAGTCACATACACTACTGTGACTGGTAAGTATCACATTGTTGTGACCAAAAGGTCTTTAGTGCAGTTCAATGTGCTTTTCTATAATAAACATGTAAATAATCCATCTTTTGTTTTCCTATCTTAGATGCACTATTTCCAGGATGTGGAGTAGCATTTCCGGACCTACAGCAAGACGTTGGATGAAGACGTAGATTTCCAGACCTATTCCAGAAGAATTTGGATGAAGGCACAGCCCCTGGAATCACGCACATACACAGACACATTTGCCCAAATTCTAGAGGTAACCTCCTTTAGTATGCCCAGAGGAAGGGCAATACAGTAGCCATGGATTCCCTACAGGTTTCCTCCCCTCTGGAGGTTTTTCCTGTCCTGAGTATTAGTTACTGTACGCTCTTTGTGAGTGATGGAGGTTACAAAAAATCCCCGACACAAACATTTTTATATATAATAAATAAAGTTCCCCTTTTTAAACCATTCTGTAACTTGTTTGACTCATTTATTTTATTTGTGTGTGAAAAATAGTGTTAGCAATATGGAAATGACATGAGGTTTATTTAAGTGTCCAAAGCTGCTCTCCTGCACGATCTGCATAATGCGGTGCAGAGAGAGGCAACTGATGCTGGGGGGTACAGTTACCAAGGCAACCATAGGACACCCAGCAATTTCCATGCAGGAGCCTTTTTCTGATGAACGGGACCCTAGGAGAGCGGAGGAGGCAGGTGAGAAGACCTCCAGCCACCATTTTAATGATCACCAGATCGCCACAGGTGATTCCATCCTTGAATATAATGCCTGCATTGCCATAACCTGCTTAGATCACGGCATCTGAGGGGTTAATGACAAACATTAGAGCGATCGTTGATGATGGCCACTACTGGCAGGTCTCTGGCTGCCAGGACCTGTCATACATGATGTGAGCACTGGTCCATTGTTCACATCATGTACAGGGTGTAAATATACATCCAATCACATAAGGACATACCTTTACAGGGTCCACCTACTCAATTTTCATTGTAAAGCTCGAATGTCCACACAGAAAATGTATGTGCGGATATTCTGAAGATAGTGGAGCGGTGTCAGAACATGCTGGCGCTAAGATTGCTCAGAAATTCACTTTATCATAGACGGCAATGTATTTCTGAGCAGAATACACAGAAAGAACAGACATGTCTATTCTTTCTGCGGATGCCAGAATTTGAATTCCTGTGCCAGATATTTCCTGTGTGGAAATTCTGCTGTGTGCACAGTGCGCCAGAACCCCATTGAAATTAATGGGACTCTGCTGCACCGGAATTTCCATACGGTATATTCCTGTGCAATTCTACATGGAAAACCTAACATGTGAACATAGTCTAACAGTCATTAAAAAGGGGGGCAGTGCAAATAAGGGTGAGATCAAAGGGCAGGGGCAAAGGGCCAGAGACAAACAGGCAGGGTCCCTGTGCCATTTCAATCCCCTGCATATGAATTGTATATATTCTATCACTTCCTGTGATGTCACGCATACATAAAATAATTATGCAAATTAGCACGGCCGGTATTTTTTTTGCAAGAAAGGTGGCAACCCTAGCAGGCATCCCATTACATTCCGTCAGTGACCGGCACCTTCTGTAGGACACAGGCAAACAAAGTGCCCGTTGCTTTCAATGGACATAACGGGTGTCACAGAAAGAAAGCCAGGGCTCGAGTCCTGCATGAACTCATAGGAACAGCCTGCACTTTTATCACAGCAGGAACGCCGTTCCCTTTAGCAGTCCACCTGCAGGACCAACCCTGTGCCTGAATCTTTTGGCTGCTGGATTGGACTGTGGCCGCTCTTCCTTGTCTTCCCCTGCACAGCCGGGTAGTACAGCCAGTGCACTGTGCAGGGGAAGAGGCCGCAGTTATATGGAGCAGTTTAGGAGGAAGATCACTCACCACCATTAGGTCCGTAGCTCCTGGAATGGCCTTTATCAGGAAGGGGTGGGGCCTCCTGGGCTGCACTATTATATAGTATTACAGCGTACAGGAAGCAAGTGGTAAGTGTGTTAGGGGGCAGTGATATTATTTACATGGGACTGTGTGTTAGAGAAGAGGTGGTGTTATTTACATGGGACTGTATGTTGAAGAGAGGGGGTGGTGTTATTTACATGGGACTGTATAGTGGAGGGGGGTTGTATTATTTATCTAGGACTATATGTAGGAGAGGGGAGTAGTGGTATTTACATGGGACTGTATAGTTGAGGGGGTTGTGTTATTTACATAGGAACGTGCTAGGTTTAAGGTAGGGAATTGATATTTACATGGGACTGTGTATCGGAGGTGAGCAAAGGAAAAAGTAGATCCGGCTCCCAGAACTGGATAAAAGTTTATGGCTTTATTATAACATATTAAAATCCATGTAAGAAGAAAAAGTGATGGCTAAAATCACAAACGAAACGCGTTAATCATGGTCTGTATATTGGAGGGGACTGTATGTAGGAGAGTGGAGTAGTGTTATTTACATGGGACTGTATGTAGGAGAGGGGAGTTGTGTTATTTATATAGGACTGTATGTAGGAGAGTGGAGTAGTGTTATTTACATGGGACTGTATGTAGGAGAGGGGAGTTGTGTTATTTATATAGGACTGTATGTAGGAGAGGGGGATTGTGTTATTTATATAGGACAGGGGAGTTGTGTTATTTATATAGGACTGTATGTAGGAGAGGGGGGTTGTGTTATTTACATGGGACTGTATAGTGGAGGGGGTTGTGTTATTTATATAGGACTGTATGTAGGAGAGGGGGTTGTGTTATTTATATAGGACAGGGGAGTTGTGTTATTTATATAGGACTGTATGTAGGAGAGGGGGGTTGTGTTATTTACATGGGACTGTATAGTGGAGGGGGTTGTGTTATTTATATAGGACTGTATGTAGGAGAGGGGGTTGTGTTATTTATATAGGACTGTATGTAGGAGAGGGGGGTTGCGTTATTTATATAGGACTATATGTAGGAGAGGGGGGTTGTGTTATTAACATGGGACTGTATAGTGGAGGGGGTTGTGTTATTTATATAGGACTGTATGTAGGAGAGGGGGTTGTGTTATTTACATAGGACTGTATGTAGGAGAGGGGGGTTGTGTTATTTATATAGGACTATATGTAGGAGAGTGGAGTAGTGTTATTTACATGGGACTGTATAGTGAAGGGAGCTTGTGTTATTTACATGGGACTGTATGTAGGAGAGGGGAGTTGTGTTATTTATATAGGACTGTATGTACGAGAGGGGAGTTGTGTTATTTATATAGGACTATATGTAGGAGAGTGGAGTAGTGTTATTTACATGGGACTGTATAGTGGAGGGGGGTTGTGTTATTTACATGGGACTGTATGTAGGAGAGGGGAGTTGTGTTATTTATATAGGACTGTATGTAGGATAGGGGAGTTGTGTTATTTATATAGGACTGTATGTAGGAGAGGGGGTTGTGTTATTTATATAGGACTGTATGTAGGAGAGGGGGTTGTGTTATTTATATAGGACTATATGTAGGAGAGTGGAGTAGTGTTATTTACATGGGACTGTATAGTGGAGGGGGGTTGTGTTATTTACATGGGACTGTATGTAGGAGAGGGGAGTTGTGTTATTTATATAGGACTGTATGTAGGATAGGGGAGTTGTGTTATTTATATAGGACTGTATGTAGGAGAGGGGGTTGTGTTATTTATATAGGACTGTATGTAGGAGAGGGGGGTTGTGTTATTTATATAGGACTGTATGTAGGAGAGGGGGGTTGTGTTATTTACATGGGACTGTATAGTGGAGGGGGTTGTGTTATTTATATAGGACTGTATGTAGGAGAGTGGGTTGTGTTATTTATATAGGACTGTATGTAGGAGAGGGGAGTAGTGTTATTTATATAGGACTGTATGTAGGAGAGGGGGTTGTGTTATTTATATAGGACTGTATGTAGGAGAGGGGGGTTGTGTTATTTATATAGGACTATATGTAGGAGAGTGGAGTAGTGTTATTTACATGGGACTGTATAGTGAAGGGAGCTTGTGTTATTTACATGGGACTGTATGTAGGAGAGGGGAGTTGTGTTATTTATATAGGACTGTATGTACGAGAGGGGAGTTGTGTTATTTATATAGGACTATATGTAGGAGAGTGGAGTAGTGTTATTTACATGGGACTGTATAGTGGAGGGGGGTTGTGTTATTTACATGGGACTGTATGTAGGAGAGGGGAGTAGTGTTATTTACATGGGACTGTATAGTGGAGGGGAGTTGTGTTATTTACATGGGACTGTATGTAGGAGAGTGGAGTTGTGTTATTTATATAGGACTGTATGTAGGATAGGGGAGTTGTGTTATTTATATAGGACTGTATGTAGGAGAGGGGGTTGTGTTATTTATATAGGACTGTATGTAGGAGAG